>NC_086006.1:25522150-25822150 GCF_030014385.1 Trichomycterus rosablanca | reverse complement strand
GAGGTGCAGATGATTGATTTGTCAGTTTCTCTTGATTGACAATCGCCTGCACCTTTTAGTGTCGCTTCAGGTGGGAGGTTTCCTATATATCACGGTTTCATCCTCTCACACGTCAGCTCCTGCTTTGGTCCGGTTTTCCGCTATTGTGCGTCTCGAGCACAATTATTTCTTTCTGAGGACTCACCTGGTGTTTCACGATTTGACCGCCAAGTCCATCCAGTCTGACCGTTTTTAAAAGAACCACAATGGATCAAGTGTTCAAGGCCGTATTGCACAATATCGGTGCCTATATTTATAAATACAAATTCCTAGCAATTATCCAGCGAACCACCCACTAGGAATGCTGGGACATTACAGAAGCCGTGCACTGACTCGCGAACACATCTGATTTTGTCGTGTTTTCCTCAGGTGGACCGACTGATGGAGCTGTATTTTAAATTCCTGGATGCTGTTCAGCTCGCAGACAAGAGGATCGACGGAGAGAAACATGTAAACTCACACACACTCACGTACACCATCAAAACTCATGTGAATACACTGACCGGTACACGTTCGGGCTTCACACGGCAACGATGAATGACCTGGACCTACACACCATAGATCTGGTGAATTCAAGGGGTGAGGCGTTTGTTTATTAGCTGCCGTTAATTTCTATAGACTGTACGTTTTGTTTCTGGAAGGATTAACGTTTTAGCATATTTCTATAAAATTAAAGCTATTACACATCGGTTTGGTGCCATCTAGCAGGCACACCCGGCAGGGCTTGCAGCAGACAAAATTGGCCACCGAGTCTGCTGGGTAGGAAAAGGCCGGGCTAAGTGGGTGGGGTCTTCAAACATTGTGCAAGGACACTGGTTAGCAAGAAGCGAAAAAGAAGGGGTTTCGAAGGGGGAGTGGAGCAGGCAGATATATCCTCCTCGAACGCAATCGGGATCCCCAGCAGCAGACGACTAATTGGCTGCACTAACTCGGGGGGGGGAGAGAGGAAAATGCTCAAATAAATCAAAGAAATTAAAACTATAAAAATAATCTCCGATAATATAACGTCAGTGTAAATGGGTTTTGAATCCTTGTACGTAGCTTGGAGGTACACCGATCAGACATAACATTATGAACACCTACCTAATATTGTGTTGGTCCCTCTTTTGCTGCCCAAACAGCCCTGCAACTGTGATGATCTGTGTATTCTGACACCTTTCTATCAGAACCAGCATGAACCTCTTCAGCAGTTTGAGCTACAGCAGCTCGTCTGTTGGGATGCGCCTTCGCATCCTCCCACGTGCATCAATGAGCCTTGGTCGCCCATGACCCTGTCGCCGGTTTACCACTGTTCTTTCCTTGGACCACTTTTGATAGATACTGACCACTGCAGACCGGGACACACCCCACAAGAGCTGCAGTTTTGGAGATGCTCTGACCCAGTCGTCTAACCATCACACTCTGGCCCTCGTCAAACTCGCTCAGATCCTCACGCTCGCCCATTTTTCCTGCTTCTAACATCAACTTTGAGGATAAAATGTTCACTTGCTGCCTAATATATCCCCCCCACTAACAGGTGCCGTGATGAAGAGATAATCAGTGTTATTCACTTCACCTGTCAGTGGTCATAATGCCTGGTCGGTGTATTTTATTAATGTTATGATTATTATCATTGCTGTGACATTGACCACGATAAAGCGGTTGATGAAATCAAATGAAAATGAAGAATTTGAAAAAATAAACAATAAACAGGACTAGTTTGCTGAACTTGTGTGTCTCTTTAGAGACGTACAGATGTAGCTACAGATTGGTGTTTCTATAAGAACTCGGTTTGTTTCCCCCCGTGTCTGTACTGCGGATGCTCCGAGTGAATCAGTCGCCTCCTGCCCTGCTGTAGGTCCTCTGCAGTGGAGCATCACACCCCAGCCAGGGTTCAGTTTTTGCTTTTTTTTTAAAAAAAATTTTTTTAATATTTATTTATTTTTAGTTTGTAGAGAAAGTGCTGACGGTTCATTCAGACTCAGCGAGAGAACAAAGCGCAGCACTATTACGTTTCCCAACCGTCATATTAAACACCTGAGTGACCCCGGCACAGAAGCACTAAACACCCCTCCCGCTTTCCCTCAGGCTGCGCTGCCCGTAATTGACTCGTCCAGGCACTTTTTTCTCTCTCTCTGTAATAAGCGGGGAACATTCGCAGGTCCTGGGGGTTTGCCACACGAGCTTCATGCAACTATTCAGATTTCAGAGGCTCATTAGACGCTCAAGCAAAAACCTCCTGCATCGATTAAAGCAGGAGAAGTGATTAAAATAAAAGTATGATTTTATTCTTATACACTGTATAGACAAATGTATTGGTTCACCCCTTCTAATATTTTAATTCATGTGTTTCAGACAGAGCAATTGCTTATAGGTGTAATAAATCAGTTATATAACCAGTTTAGGGAAGGCTCTTTCCTGTTCTAGCATTATTGTGCCTTTTCTAAGACGATTGGCTGTCCTTCTAGCTAAAAATATCACATAGAGGTCACTCACTTTTAATACCATTTGTTTTTGAAAGAGGACGTCCAACGAGCTCATGGTCAGGTGTCCAAATACTTTTGAGCATGTAGTGTATTTGAGTTTGTCAGAACCATAGTTTGCAGTCGTGTTTAAGATAAGATAAGATTCCTTTATTGATCTAAGTGGGAGCACTGTCGCCTCACAGCAAAAAGGTCCTGGGTTCGATCCCCAGGTGGAGCGGTCCGGGTCCTTTCTGTGTGGAGTTTGCATGTTCTCCCCGTGTCTGTGTGGGTTTCCTAAAACCTAATTCTGTCTCTTTTCAGCTGTTCTGGGGTCAGTAAAGCCTGCACTTCCTTAGATATTTGTTTTTCCTTTTTTTTATGTCTTCTTTGTGACGGGGCGGCACGGTGGCTCAGTGGGTAGCACTGTCGCCTCACAGCAAGAAGGTCCTGGGTTTGATCCCCAGGTGGAGCAGTCGCGGTAATTTCTGTGTGAAGTTTGCATGTTCTCCCTGTGTCTGTGTGGGTTTCCTACCACAGTCCAAAGACGTGCAAGTGAGGTTAAAATCCTAATAAATAAATAAAACATAAAATTCTTTGTGACATCCATGCGCTCGTTTATGCGCTGGTGGAAAAATGTTGGTAGACCGGTCACTTCTGGAGAGATTTACCCTTCTCTGTTGAAGGATAATGCCTCTCACTGTTGTTCGCTGAAGTCCCAGAGCATTAGTAATTACTTTCAATTTCAAAAACCTTCACATTGTAGCTCCTTTATATCGCTGAAAAGCTTCTGTTGAAGTGATGGTTATCATGACTGCTAGGATCAAACCTAGTCTAGTTTAAACCAATTATAAATGGCATTTGGTTAATTGGTTGATTATGTTTTGAGGTAGTTACTTTTTATACACAGCCAGTTAACATTGAACAAAATATGAGACGTTTACTGAAGAAAAAAGATCCAAAGATCCAACAGCACTACACATGACACGTCAGATCAAGTCCTTCACTTTCTTCTCCCAACATGCAGGACTGGTTCATTAGAGGACAGCAGACAGGCTTCTCCTGTCTCTCCTCTCATTATGTTCACCTCCCAGCATGCACCTTGTTTCCTACGCCACGCTCCAGTGGCTCCTGCTCACACCCACGATATTTCCTCTTAGAAGTTGCCGCTTCCCGGAGGGGGCCGGTGTCAGTCGGCACAATTACGGAACACAGATTTACCGCCCGTCATGTTCCCCCGTTGCTCCACGAAATAACGCCGGCGCTGCTGGAGAGCGGGTGAACGTGGAGCCTTTGTAGCCCTGATCCCATCGTGTTGTAGAGCACGGTGAATAGTTACACACAGTCCTATGCAAAAGGATGCAGTACTACTCCTCGAAGAGGGCGAGACTATCACCCGCCCCTCTGACATGCAGGAGATCACTTCTTTTCACCTGGTCAGGGCCGATCAGCAGTGACGACATCAGCTCCAGGTTCAAGGACCTGTTTCAGCCGTTGTCCCAATCGTGTGTCCATCATGTAGCCATCTGGCTGGCTGATAGCAGGACTGAGATACAGTCACGCAAACTTTACATCACCCCAGACTTAAAAACAACCGTAAAACCTTAAATCAAAAGATAATTACTGATGGCAGGGGGCATAGAAAACAGCTTGTTTTGTTAGGATCCACAGTAGCGTGAGGTGATTGAGATGGTGGCGAGGTTCGTGTTGCATTTGCTTTGATTTTTAGCAGCTGCGAGTTCTCTAACCGTGATGAATTCCAGTTTAGAGAATATTGACAGCGTGAAGATATTGACGTGAGGGCCGAAGTGCCGAAGATTGATGAGCGCTGGTGCAGGTGTGTGTTTCAGTACGAGAGTCCTCGATAGCAATAACGTCTTAATAGGACTGATACACACTGTAATCGGTAGCGCCTCGGCTAACTCCATTCCATCTCGAAGCATAAAAAAGTGCTTGGACGTCAGGTGCGTTCGTGCATTTCTAGCTTCTAGAGCTTTCTAATGGAGAACATGGATGTCTCTGGTCATAAAACACATCACATTACAGGAATGAAACTAAAAAACACAAGTCATCCAAACACACACATCACCATTGTGAAAAAGCAATCGTTTCCTTAAATCATCACAGCCAAATTTGACTTGGTTGATGTTCTCACTATGAAATTCTGCATTTGCTTATCGCCAAACATAATTCAGACCCTTATATTTCAAAAACTTTTAATTCTTCTGTCCGAAAACATTGTGAATAGAATTGGATCCTCTGGTCCATTTTAAATAACATCAGGGGTCTGTCTGAAAACTCTCTCTCTACACAGACGCATTTTACATCATCCTACACTCCCGAGAAGAGGGCATATCTAAATTCTTAGATCTTTAAATTCTTAAATGAAATCATGTTGTATACAGAGTGCCGTGGTCCCTTTAATGATCTGAAGTCATTCAGTGTTTCGAGAATGCAATAACAAGCAATCGGAAATTGTGCTTCCAGGACATGGTGCGGCGGGGAGAGATCCTGGACGACGGCATGGAGGACGAGTTTTATCTGCGGCGTTTAGACGCTGGACTCTTCGTTCTGCAGCTCCTCTGCTACATCATGGTGGAGATCAGCAAGGCAGGAATCCCACAGGTACCATCAGAGACGCCTTTTCAGTTTTTTCATTCAGTTATTTATTGATTATTTTGTTACTGTATTTACATTTAGAAATAACAAAATATGGCTACACACTGTTGTTGTGATACAGGGTTCAAATCCCTAGCGGTGCCATCATACAGACATGGTTGGCTGTGTCTGGGGGGTTAGTGAAGCACCGTGATGGATTGGTGTCCCGGTTGGTTTCGGGGAAATTAGACCCACCGTGACCCTGACCAGGATAAAGCAGATAAAATATAATTAGGGAGTGTGATTGCAGCTCAATAGTGGTAGATGTCCGAATACTGAATGCAGAAGTTCAGTAGATCAACCTGCTTTTTAAAAAATGAATGGAAGTAAATGGGGCACGGGGTGGCACGTTGGCTTAGTGGGTAGCACTGTTGCCTCACAGCAAGAAGGTTCTGGGTTCGATCCCCAGGTGGAGCAATCCGGGTCCTTTCTGTGTGGAGTTTGCATGTTCTCCCCGTGTCTGCGTGGTTTTCCTCCAGGAAAAAATAAATAAATAAATGAATGGGGCACAAAATGGGTATAAAAACGGGCGTGGCAGGTGAGCGGGTGCTCTTATCCAAAAGCTGTATACAAGCCGAAGTGTCATCAAGGATTGTAACACAGGATTGTCACCGAAGTGACAGAGGATTTAGAGTTGGAACGGCGTCGATATCTCGAAATTCAAGAAATGAATGGAAGTAATTAGGGCAAAAATGGGTATAAAAACGGGCGTGGTGGGTGTGTGTATCAAAAAGCTGTATACAAGCCACAGTGTCGAATTGTTTGAGGCACCTGCTTGGGGGTTCAGTGGTCTAATCACAAATGGCAGTGCATGGCTCTTCGCACATGATACTGCGCTCTGTGAGATCCCGCCCCTGACGGGTGAAAAGAAGCGATCGATGGGTGACGTGGAGGTGGAGGTGGCAGATCGCCTGGATTGGGTGTATTTATTTATCAGTTTCTGGTGTTGTGTTTCTGTGGATTGTGACCCCGCCCGTTTCTCTCTCTGTCTCTCACAGCTGCACCAGAGGGTTCATCAAATCCTAAACCTGAGGGGTGGATCAGTCAAGACCGTGCGCCACATCATGAGAGGTGAGCCCGAGACCCCTCGTTGTGCCTGGTCCCTTCCAGTAACGTAGTTAGAGTGTTATTTTTTCAGCTCAGTTTCAGGATGACAGATAAATACTTCTCAGAATCTCTTTGTGAGGTGCATCAGTATGGTTAGAATTGTCCAATGCGTTTGAAACCAGTCGAGACAAGCGTACGAAACCATCTAATTAAAGAAGTGGACGAAAAGGTGAAACAACAGCCGTGCTGTGTAGGTCAGGCCACCTTTTTAAACTGCATCCATGCTAGACTATATGGACAAAAGTATTTGGACACCTAATCGCAAAAGGTATTAAAATCAGGTGATCTTTTCAGTTAGAACAACAGCCACTGAGCCATTCTGTGTACGCTTCTCTTTGTAGTAGACTTTGTAGTATGTCTGTGGAAATTTGTGCTCTGATCTCTGATTGTGTCCTGTGAAAGCCTCAGTTGATGTTCCGGTTCATTCCAGAGTTGTTGAGTGGGGCTGAGGTCAGGGCTTTGTGCAGGACACTGGAGTTTCTTTAGTTTAAATTGAACTTTTCTTCACATCTTTATAGAGCTTGCTTTGTGCTCAGGGGCTCAGCCATACTGGAACAGTGAAGGACCTTCCCTAAACTGTTTCTTTAAAGTTGGAAGCATATTATTTCCTTTATACAGTATTATTGATTAGTAACTGTTGTGGCTAAAACACATTAATTCAATAATAAGAAGTGGAGTCCTAATACTTTTGTCCATGTAGTGAATGTGTGG
Organism: Trichomycterus rosablanca; assembly: GCF_030014385.1. Taxonomy (NCBI): domain Eukaryota; kingdom Metazoa; phylum Chordata; class Actinopteri; order Siluriformes; family Trichomycteridae; genus Trichomycterus; species Trichomycterus rosablanca. The sequence goes on along the minus strand of NC_086006.1, from coordinate 25,815,194 downwards.
TGTTAATCCAACAAGTCAGAATCTAGAGTCAGTCCACACAAGACCCAAAACTCTAAAACTCTTGAATAAACTCGGTCCCGGTTCGAGCTGGCGTTCTCCAAAGCCCTGATCTTGCTGCACTGAGCGCGCTCAGTCTGGCCGCTCATAAATGATGAATGAGGACGCAAAGCTCCAATCTGTGCACTGGTTAAACTGCTGGCTGGTTCCACAATGGCTGTCTGAGCGAAGAGAGAACGGTTGTGTTCGCATCCAGATCAGTGTGGTGCACTACAGTGGTGGGGAAAAATTACCTTCTAATTACCTTCGTTTTAATGTGATTCTCACACTGAATCATTAAAATTATAGTAATATTGCACAGGAAGTTACATTCTAAAGATAATCGTTGTTATTTTGTGACCATACTTAAGTTTAGAAAGAGGCGGCACGGTGGCTCAGTGGGTAGAACTGTCTTCTCACTGCAAGAAGGTCCTGGGTTCGATACCCAGGTGGGGCGGTCTGGGTCCCTTTCTGTGTGGAGTTTGCGTGTTCTCCCCGTGTCTGCGTGGGTTTCCTCCTGGTGCTCCGGTTTCCTCCCACAGTCCAAAAACAAGCAGCCAGGCTAATTGGAGACACTGAATTGTCCTCTAGGTACCTGGCCACTAGGATGCATAAACCCCAGTGCATTGTAGTGCCGGTCCCAAGCCCGGATAAATAGGGAGGGTCGTGTCAGGAAGGGCATCCGGCGTAAAAAAAAAAAACTGTGCCAAATCATAATGCGGCTCACGATCCGCCCGCGACCCCTAGCGGGAGCAGCCGAGGACATAGATAGACTTTACGTTTAGAAATATCAGAAATCTCACTACCCACTATTGTTGGGATAAAGGGTTCAAATCACTAACAGTGCTATCATACAGACATGACTGGATCCCCCAGCAGCGGAAGACAAACTGACTACACTAAATTGGGAGGAAATGCATAAATGAAATAGAAAAAAAAATGCAAGTGTGATTGCAGTTCACCAGGGCTAGGCGTCCGAATACTTTTGGTCCTGCAGTCGGTGGCGTCCGAATACGTTTGGTCGTAAATGCATAAGAAAATGGGTTTAAAAATGGGTGCGTGTATCCAAAAGCTTGGCAAGCTGAGACAAGGGACTGTTGTTCCTGCTGATTTTGGGTCGTCCTGCAACAGGACTTTTGGCCAGTCCATTGCAGGGCAAACACACACACACACACACATTCACCTATAGGCCAATTTAGTGTCTCCAATTAACCTGACTGCATGTTTTTGGACTGTGGGAGGAAACTGGAGCTCCCGGAGGAAACCCACGCAGACACGGGGAGAACATGCAAACTCCACACAGAAAGGACCCAGACCGCCCCGCCTGGGGATCGAACCCAGGACCATCTTGCTGTGAGGCGACAGTGCTACCCACCGAGCCACTGTGCTGCCCCCCCTGCAACTCTATTCTAGTAAATACTGGCTTTTATTAATCAAGTCTGAGAGTGTGTTGTAAAACCTTTTTGGCACATTTATTGAACAATTAATGCATCGATAGGCATCGAAAATGTTTTCTGAGCTTCCTTTTCCACTGTGCAGTGAAATAGAACGACTGTACAGATGAAAACATGAAGCTGCTTCAGAATGTGTCCTTCACAAATGTAGGGGATACAAAGCAACATTTCACACCACCTATATAATGTACTATTCAATTTCCAAGAAGTTTAAATAAGAACTATTGGAGTGAAGGGCGATTTTATTTATTTATTTTCTTTTATTTTTTGAAGGCAGCAGCTTGTGTGTGTGGGCGTCTCGTCATGGATTCGCTGCCACCTCGGTAATAAATTGAAATTTTCTGCTGCCGGTTGGTAGCAGCTGTGGCCTTGAGCGGCCCTGTGGGGACGAAGCTCTGCCAGGACCGAGCTCAGTACAGAGCAGCGCTAGAGCGCCACTGCCCTCGTCTTTGAGCCGAGATTAGCCGAGTTGGAGGATCAGAGTCAGAGGTTTAGTTTGCCAAAAGTGCCAGGAGCGAAGTGAAGCCAGCGGGGAGCGGTGAGGTTTCCTCTGGATCCGAACACGTCAGATTAGAAACACGGCCTCTGAAGTTGAGCTACTCTCAATAACAGTTCTTTCGATTACAACAGTTAAAATTACAGTTTCAAAATTTTTTTTTTTTTTTTTTTTTTTTTTTACAGTTTTTATTACTAATACTTAAAATAACCCTCAAGTAAGTATTGGTTGGGAGTTTTCCAAACTCAGTTACCTGAGTTCTGCTTTAGACCTTGACATCTTGGACATTTTGACTAACCGATTGCTAGGCTAGTGTAACCGAGCGTCATTAGAGTTTGCTGAGTTTATACAGGAGTAAATAAACTGTACATAGACCAACTATCAGGAGCATAATACTTTACTGGCTTGTTCTTATGAAGCACAGCACAGAGATGATCACGTGTGTAGAGAAGCACAGTTATTGCCACACTGAATTGTTTCAGATCAATTAACAAAACATAACATTGCACAAAATTACACAAAGGAACCTTCTATTTTGTTGTATTTATTTAAGTTATACAACAAAATAGAAGAAAGTTATTCTCTAAATATAATTGTTGTTATTTTGTTACCGTATTTACATTAAGAAATATTGGAAATATCACTACCCACTATCGTTGGGATACAGGGTTGGAATCCCTAACGTTGTTATCATACAGACATGATTAACTGTGTCTCGGGTGGGAAGTGAAGCACTGTTTTTAGCTGCTTTACACTTTGACATCTTGGACGTTTGCGAGTGTAATCTTCAGAGTTTGCTGAGTTTATAAAGAAAGAAAGAAACTGTACTTAGACAAACTGTCAGGAGCATTATAATTTACTGGCTTGTTCTTTTGAGGCGCAGCACAGAGATGATCACGTGTGTAGAGAAGCACACTTTTACATCGACTGTGGAATCCGCGAAGGGACAAAATGCACTCAATGCATAAACACACATTAAACATAGTCAGAAACATGTTACACTAACGTATTTACCATATGATTGCTAGAACCGCCTCATACTGCATGTCGCCGCACCTCTTATTTCATACACTATACGAATGAAAAACGTTAAATCTAAGTGCTTATGGATGTGATATTTGGATTTGAGTGTCCACTTACATATACACTACATGGTTTAAAGTCTGTCCTTCCTGACTATACGATTGTTAGACCTCCTTAAACCCAACCTTTGCAGCTAGAACAGCCCCTACTCTTCACTTTGTTTATTAATATTAGACAAGATGGCCTGGGTCACCTATAAGTGTTTATTGAGGCTGTGGTAAGGACTGTCCAGACCACTGGAGTTTCTCCACCCACGGCTCATCCCACCATGTCTTTGATTTAGATATGGAGCTTGCTTTGTGCATGTGGGTGCAAACTGTTGCACCAAAACTGAAAGCATGTTCTTCATTTATATAATTGACTGTTTATACATCTTAGCATCTGGATTTAATATTTCGAAGGTGCGTCCACATACTTTCGGCCATATAGCATACAGGGTTCTCTCGATCCTAAAAATTTTAAGCTGTACCCCTATTACTACGAGCCCTGATTGCTAGCTTTCTCAGCCTGGATTTCATCAAGCAGCATGTTGTGGGGTGAATCACTGGCCCATCAAATCCACCCCCTGACTGCTGTTTTATTTTCTTACTGTTTTGCTCTTGACCGCTGGTTCTGGTGTAATCGTATCCTGCCGCACCGCCCGCTGAAGACCACACACCTCTCAGAACCTTCAGTCTGGGTTTATTGAGTATATTTTACATTTCTGTGCAGACTAATATTATTTTATTATTGAATTTCGGCCCTTATCGGATTCTCTAAGTGCTCAGATGAACTGAATTGGCCGATATCTAAAAGGCTGCTAGCAGATTTACAGATACACCGATCAGCCATAACATTAAAACCACCTCCTTGTTTCTACACTCTGTCCATTTTTCAGCTCCACTTACCATATAGAAGCACTTTGTAGTTCTACAATTACTGACTGTAGTCCATCTGTTTCTCTACATACTTTGTTATACTTTCATGCAGTTCTTCAATGGTCAGGACCACCACAGGACCACCACAGAGTAGGTATTATTTAGGTGGTGGATCATTCTCAGCACTGCGGTGACACTGACATGGTGGTGCTGTGTTAGTGTGTGTTGTGCTGGTATGAGTGTATCAGTGGATCAGACACAGCAGTGCTGCTGGAGTTTTTCAAACACCTCACTGTCACTGCTGGACTGAGAATAGTCCACCAACCAAAAACATCCAGCCAACAGCGCCCCGTGGGCAGCGTCCTGTGACCACTGATGAAGGTCTAGAAGATGACCGACTCAAACAGCAGCAATAGATGAGCGATCGTCTCTGACTTTACATCTACAAGGTGAACCAACTAGGTAGGAGTGTCTAATAGAGTGGACAGTGAGTGGACACGGTATTTAAAAACTCCAGCAGCACTGCTGTGTCTGATCCACTCATACCAGCACAACACACACTAACACACCACCACCATGTCAGTGTCACTGCAGTGCTGAGAATGATCCACCACCTAAATAATACCTGCTCTGTGGGGGTCCTGACCATTGAAGAACAGCATGAAAGGGGGCTAACAAAGCATGTAGAGGACAATATGGACTACAGTCAGTAATTGTAGAACTACAAAGTGCTTCTATATGGTAAGTTGAGCTGATAAAATGGACAGTGAGTGTAGAAACAACGAGGTGGTTTGCAAAAACATGCAAGTGAGGTGAATCTGTCCTGTCATGAATGTAACCAAAGTGATGTTAAAATCCTAATAAATATATACAAATAAATACCCTGTAAAATTTAAGTGAACATCCCTCGTCGTTCCAAATCAATGTTCTCTATAATAAAACCACTCTGCTGCTGCATAGATTAGAAATTAATTAGCTTTTAAGAAGCAAAAGGTCTTTTTGGCGGATTTAGTGGAAACTCACAGCAGGAGATTCACTCCCAGCCTCGCACTGCGGGATTTCCTTTTAAATAAACGCAGCAGACTTTGACGAGGGCTCGGCGTAGACGGCCGTGGTGCTGTCGCCGGTGTGATCAGTCAGTAATTGTGTGGAGTTGCTGTGAGCGCTGTGTATGAATACAGGATACATCAGGTTTCAGCTTCCAGCACCTCCGAGCTCTGACGGATTATCCTCCTTACCTCTATTTATACACCCTGCGAATAACACGCCACTCAAACCTCGCTGCCTTTTTCTCTCAGTTTCTTTCTTTTCATGCCGTATAGCTGCATTTTTTTTCTTTTCTTTTTTTTTAATCTTTATTTTATTGCAGACCCACAATGTACAGACTGGATACAATAAGCAGACTGGAACATAATGCCGATCATGCCATAAAATGACACAATAAATGTGTTAAACATGGCGTTAAAATCCAAACAAACGTTCAGCCATATAGCACACAGTGTTCTCTCCATTCTAAAATTTGAAGCTGTTCCCTTATCATTACCCGCCCCCCAGGCTCATCACTTTTCTCAGGCTGGGTTTCATCAAGCAGCATGTTGTGGGGTGAATCACTGACCCAACAGCGCCCTGTGGGCAGCGTCCTGTGACCACTAATGAAGATCTCAAAGATGACCGACTCAAACAGCAGCAATAGATGAGCGATCGTCTCTGACTTTACATCTACAAGGTGGACCAACTAGGTAGGAGTGTCTAATAGAGTGGACAGTGAGTGGACACGGTATTTAAAAAAAGGTATTATGTAGGTGGTGGATCATTCTCAGCACTGCAGTGACACTGACATGGTGGTGGTGTGTTAGTGTGTGTTGTGCTGGTATGAGTGGATCAGACACAGCAGCGCTGCTGGAGTTTTTAAAAACCGTGTCCACTCACTGTCCACTCTATTAGACACTCCTACCTAGTTGGTCCACCTTGTAGATGTAAAGTCAGAGACGATCGCTCATCTATTGCTGCTGTTTGAGTCGGTCATCTTTGAGATCTTCATTAGTGGTCACAGGACGCTGCCCACGGGGCGCTGTCGGCTGGATATATTTTTGGTTGGTGGACTATTCTCAGTCCAGCAGTGACAGTGAGGTGTTTAAAAACTCCAGCAGCGCTGCTGTGTCTGATCCACTCATACCAGCACAACACACACTAACACACCACCACCATGTCAGTGTTACTGCAGTGCTGAGAATGATCCACCACCTAAATAATACCTGCTCTGTGGTGGTCCTGTGGGGGTCCTGACCATTGAAGAACAGGGTGAAAGGGGGCTAACAAAGCATGTAGAGAAACTACAGTCAGTAATTGTAGAACTACAAAGTGCTTCTATATGGTAAGTGGAGCTGATAACATGGACAGTGAGTGTAGAAACAAGGAGGTGGTTCTAATGTTATGGCTGATGGTTTTAAGAAAACAGCCTTTCTAACCTTGCATCAGTTTTGTGATCTCAGCTGTTAGTTAGAGGCTTGTTAATAAACACTGTGTGCACTAGTACAAAAATATATTAACTGTTTGTTGTTGGAATTCTCCAAAGAAACTAAGAAATGCAAAGAAATAATTTTATAACATTATATTCCTGGTGAGACCATTATAGGATTAATGTAAATATTACAACAAACAACACCTCACCATAACGCTGATAGTTTGCTGACTGTATTAAATATTTATTTATTTGCTTGTTTTCCAGAGTACTCCGAGAGTATCGGTGACGGCAAGAGCGAGGAGTTCCGGCTGAGCGAGCAGAAAAGGATCCTGGATCTCCTGGAGGGCTTTTGAGCCAATCAGATCACTGACTGGTTTACATCAATGTGCCGTCTCTGGACCATCGCAGTTTGTTCTTTTTTAGTTTAGTTTTTTGAGCTCAGATTGAATGTCCAGCCCCCCTGTTGTACCCCACCCCACCCCACCCCACCTCACCTCGGAAGAGATCGTCCTCCTGGATAAAACGTTTGTGTCCCCAAATCTGTGAGTTTTGTATTAATAAATAAAGCGAATGATGCACGAGCTGTAAGAACCTGTGTGGATTGATGTCCAGCCTTCCTAATACACACTATATGGTCAAAGGTATTGGGACACCACTTTGAATTTCTAAATTTAGGTGTTTCAACCTCAACATTTGCTAACAGGTGTAATAAATCACTCACTCACTCACTCACTCACTTTCTTAACCAATTATCCAATCAGGGTCGCGAGGAGGTGCTGGAGCCTATCCCAGCTTTTCAATGGGCACAAGGCACACAGTAACACCCTGGACGGGGCGCCAGTGTTGGATAATGTCCAACAAGCTTATGATGAGGTGTCCAAATACTTGATATGGTTCGAATCCCTCATGTCAGGGCTACCTGAGGTTGGAGGATGGCCGATGGATTCCTGTCCTGTCCTGTCTGTGGAAGCCGGTCCCACCACAACCTTGACCAGGTGATCAAACATAATAATGATGTTAGCAGCTGAACCCAGTGATTAAGGCTGAAGGCAGTTGTAGCCTAGTAGTTAAGGTACTGGACTAGTAATCAGAACGTCGCTGGTTTAAACCCCACCATTGCCAGGTTGTCACTGTTGGGCCCTTGAGCAAGGCCCTTAACCCTCAATTACTCAGACTGCCTAACATGACAGTACTGTACGTCGGTTTGGATAAAGGCGTCTGCTAAATACTGAACATGTAAATGTAATTAGGGTTTCTGTACACATACACGGTATTTAAAAACTCCAGCAGCGCTGCTGTGTCTGATCCACTCATACCAGCACAACACACACTAACACACCACCACCATGTCAGTGTCACTGCAGTGCTGAGAATGATCCACCACCTAAATAATACCTGCTCTGTGGGGGTCCTGACCATTGAAGAACAGCATGAAAAGGGGCTAACAAAGCATTGCAGAGAAACAGATGGATTACAGTCAGTAATTGTAGAATTACAAAGTGCTTCTATATGGTAAGTGGAGCTGATAACATGGACAGTGAGTGTAGAAACAAGGAGGTGGTTTTGTAAATCTAAATCAGAATCTGTAAATGTTTGTATTTCCAGTACTTTGATCGTGTTGGGTTTGATGGTCAATGATTCTGATGTTTGTCTGGTGCTAATGAGCCGGTGCCTCTCACTCCTGTGCTAATGGCTAGCGTGCTGAGTTAGCCAGTATCCAAAAATGCACATTAGCTTGTTGTTCTTATATGTGTTTGGATATTTCCAGCTTGATACTCTGATCGTCCTGTTGCTGGTCGGTGGGATGATAAATCAGATCGCTTAGTCGTGTCCTGTTGGGAGTCCTTACACCCCGCTGGATCTGTCTAATCGGAGAGTGGCGCGTGACCTTGATGCACTGCACCCGCCGCGTTTCCTCCGGTCCATCATCCTGCGACCGTCAGCCGTTCACTTTCACATTGAATAATAATCTCAGCTGGACGTCACGAATGCTGGAATCACGGCATTTAGAGAAGCATTAAAGCTGCTCTTCTTATGAGCTTATTGAAATGACAAATAGGGCGGCACGGTGGCTCGGTGGGTAGCACTGTCGCCTCACAGCAAGAAGGTCTGGGGTTCGATCCCCAGGCAGGGCGGTCCGGGTCCTGTGTGGAGTTTGCATGTTCTCCCTGTGTCTGTGTCTGGTTTCCTCTGGGAGCTCCGGTTTCCTCCCACAGTCATGAATGTAACCAGTGTGTGTAAAACATGACATTAAAATCCTAATAAATAAATAAACTTTCGCTGCCGCCGTTCTTCCGCTGCACCATGCCCTAAATGCAGATGAGCGGTACCTACGGACGCCGGGGCGAGCACCCACAGCGCTTCAAGGACACTCCATTACCAAAGCGCGGCTTGTCGAGAGCGCGGGAGAGGCCGATCACGATCTCCACACGCCAATCAAACGGTCGCGGCTTCGACAGCCGCCGTGGCGCCGCGGGTCGGGTCGCTCTTCACGCGGTGTCGACATCTGCTCCGCGCACCCCAGTCTTTCAGCGGCGGCTGTAATCGGGAGAGGCGTATTTGCATGTTGGATTGGCGGGACGGCGGGCGGCCCGTACGGGTGATTATGAGTCGGAATGCGCTGGTGCTTTCGTTGTAATTTCACAGTTCAGAGATGCTGCTGTAATTGTCTTTTCTGGATGGATGAGCTGTAGCTCTTTGTGCTGCTGCATTGAAACAAAATGACAAGATTAATTAAATATTCTCTCTTTTTTACCCGGGGCGGCACGGTGGAGCAGCGGGTAGCGCTGTCGCCTCTGCAAGAAGGGCTTGGGTGCGATTTCATGACTGTGTGGCCAGGGTCCCCTGTGTGGGTTTCCTCCGGGTGCTCCGGTTTCCTCTGACAAGTCCAAAGATGTGCAGTCAGGGTAACTGGAGCTGCTAGTGCCCTTAGTGTAGGTGCGTGTTTGTAGGGCTAGTTCTGGACTAGTAATCAGAAGGTTGTCGGTTCAAGTCCCACATTTACCAGGTTGCTCTACCCTCGATTGCTCAGGCTGTATAGTCACTAGACTGACTGATGTAAAGCCTTGACCCCATTTTCATTCAGTGCAAGTGCCTGACCTTACAAACACTTCTTTAACTAAAGGAGCACAAATCCCCACAGACACACTACAAATTCTTGAGGAAAGTTGCGAATGGGCAACTTTACATACACCAATCAGCCATAACATTAAAACCACCTCCTTGTTTCTACACTCACTGTCCATTTTATCAGCTCCACTTACCATATAGAAGCACTTTGTAGTTCTACAATTAGTGACTGTAGTTTCTCTGCATGCTTTGTTAGCCCCCTTTCATGCTGTTCTTCAATGGTCAGGACCCCCACAGGACCACCACAGAGCAGGTATTATTTAGGTGGTGGATCATTCTCAGCACAGCAGTGACACTGACATGGTGGTGGTGTGTTAGTGTGTGTTGTGCTGGTATGAGTGGGTCAGACACAGCAGCGCTGCTGGAGTTTTTTTAAACACCTCACTGTCACTGCTGGACTGAGATTAGTCCACCAACCAAAAATATCCAGCCAACAGCGCCCCGTGGGCAGCGTCCTGTGACCACTGATGAAGGTCTAGAAGATGACCGACTCAAACAGCAGCAATAGATGAGCGATCGTCTCTGACTTTATCTACAAGGTGGACCGACTAGGTAGGAGAGTCTAATAGAGTGGACAGTGAGTGGACACTCATACCAGCACAACACACACTAACACACCACCACCATGTCAGTGTCACTGCAGTGCTGAGAATGATCCACCACCCAAATAATACCTGCTCTGTGGTGGTCCTGTGGGGGTCCTGACCATTGAAGAACAGGTTAAAGCAGGTTAAAAAGGCATGTAGAGAAATAGATGGACTACAGTCAGTAATTGTAGAACTACAAAGTGCTTCTATATGGTAAGTGGAGCTAAAAACAGAAACAAGGAGGTGGTTTTAATGTTATGGCTAATCAGTGTATACTGATATTCACTGTTTTTCAAGCTGGTGATCAGGTGGCCACAAACGATTGACCATACGTGACCGTGTACCTTCAATCGGTTTGGTATTTCCTTTATTTTTTATTTATTTATTGCTTTTTTTTTCTTCTCGCTCTTTGGAACTCGCTGTTTTGTCTGACTGAAGTATCTTGTAATAAAGAGCAGATTCTCAGTAAGCTGCGAGGCTCTGCGTCGCTCCTCCGTCCCCAGACGCCACCGGACGCTGACCTTCATGTTTGTTTACTTTAAATTTTCAAATGAAAATCACCGGTGGCTTCATTTCACACAGTAGAGAAACACTGTAGAGATGCACTTTCTGTTGGCCTGAAATGTACAAACAGGAGATACAGCGATCAGGCATAACATTATGACCACCTTTCTAATGTGTTGGTCCCCCTTTTGCAGCCTCATACGCAACTTAACTTCTTCAGCAGTTTGAGCTACAGTAGCTCGTCTGTTGGATCAGACCACACGTGCATCAATGAGCCTTGGCCGCCCATGACCCTGGTGCCGGTGTACCACTGTTCCTTCCTTGAACCACTTTTGATAGATACTGACCACTGCAGACCGGGAACACCCCACAAGAGCTGCATTTTTGGAGATGCTCTGACCTAGTCGTCTAGCCATCACAATTTGGCCCTCGTCAAACTCGCTCAGATCCACTTTGCACACCCAGATTTGTGCAGTATATCCCAGTCTTCATGACAGATCCTGAATGGCGAGCTGTCATCTTTAGGTGTCTCCACAGATGGGGTTTAGGTTTGAACCATTCAGGGCCATTCAAGTCTTCCTCCTGAGCCACTACAGTCTTGTTCTGGCTGTACGCTTCACGTCCTTGGTGTGGGATGTTCCAGTATTGGGCTGCATTTATCCGTCCCTCACGCTCCCACTAGAGTTTGGAAACACTCAAGACTTTAGTTACAGTTTGTTTGTGTCATCTTGATTCTGAAAAAAGTCCAACAATGCCGAAGCTGACAGTGTGGGTACCACATAGCAACATGGTTCCTGAGGACTTGGGTTTGATCCTAACCTCCAGCCAGTATCTGAGGGGTTTCTCATGTCCTGTCCATGTCTATGTGAGTGTCCTCCAGATACTTTGGTTATCTCCTACCTCCTGGTCCATGTCCACTGTTTTTGATGGTGCAGGACTCACTGAGACCCTGAACAAGACTGGAAAAACCCAAAGCTTCCTTCAAAGACTGTCGCCACAAAGTTGTAGGTATATAATTTATTTGTAATTGTTTATAATAAATGATGATTTTATACACCAGATAACAACGGGTGTAAATACAATACCTGCATTTACTAATTAAGAAGGGTGTCCACATACTTTTGGTCAGATAGATAGATAGATAGATAGATAGATAGATAGATAGATAGATAGATAGATAGATAGATAGATAGATAGATGGATGGACATACAGACAGACAGACAGACATAGATAGATGATGGATGGACATACAGACAGACAGACAGATGGATAGACAGACAGACAGACAGACAGACAGACTGATATTAGATAGATAGATAGATAGATAGATAGATAGATAGATAGATAGATATTCATTCGCATTCTTGGAACGATTCACTCAGCTCTCTTACTGCGCGCTACATCACTCTATTCCCGCCCCTTGGCTATATCCCTCCGCCTTGTCTTATAGTCCCTGTCGGTGAGACTCAGAGCGCAGTGAGCGGCAGTACCGCGCGACTGCAGCACGCGCCTCTCCGTTACAGTGCTGTACCGAACCCGGGCACCACCATACCCCCCTCCCCGCGTGTGTGGATCTATCCTCCAGAGCCCGGTGTCAGTGTAAATGCGAGGCGGTGGTCGCTAGCGGAGGCGACATGGGCGCGATGGGGCTCCTGCTGGGGGGTTTGCACTGTGTGGGACTCTACATCCAACTTAGTGTGTGTATCAGTACTGCGACCGAGCTGCACAACCGCATCTCCAACAACGGTGAGTACACACACACACACACACACACACACACACACACACACAATGTATTATCTATACACACATACAGCTATACAGTTACAGTTATACCTGTACATCTGTTCACAGCCACACACCTTCTAAAAATCTACACACACACACACACACACACACACAATTCATTATCTATACACACATGCAGCTATACAATTAGCTACATGTACATCACAACCACACACTTTAGTAAAAATCTACACACACACACACACACCTACACACTTTCATCTATATACATTAATTTATACACACACTCATCTATACTCACCTATCTACAGACCCTCAATCCATAAACTCCAATCTATACACATTTATCTATACTCACTCTCAATCTGTATACTGTCACGTATACTCATCCATCTATACTCACCCATCTATACATTCTCATCTATACTCACCCATCTATACATTCTCATCTATACTCACCCATCTATACACACTCATCTATACTCACCCATCTATACATTCTCATCTATACTCATCCATCTATACATTCTCATCTATACTCACCCATCTATACACACTCATCTATACTCACCCATCTATACATTCTCATCTATACTCATCCATCTATACACACTCATCTATACTCATCCATCTATACACACTCATCTATACTCATCCATCTATACACTCTCATCTATACTCACCCATCTATACATTCTCATCTATACTCATCCATCTATACACACTCATCTATACTCATCCATCTATACACACTCATCTATACTCATCCATCTATACACTCTCATCTATACTCACCCATCTATACATTCTCATCTATACTCACCCATCTATACATTCTCATCTATACTCATCCATCTATACACACTCATCTATACTCACCCATCTATACATTCTCATCTATACTCACCCATCTATACACACTCATCTATACTCACCCATCTATACATTCTCATCTATACTCACCCATCTATACACACTCATCTATACTCACCCATCTATACATTCTCATCTATACTCATCCATCTATACACACTCATCTATACTCATCCATCTATACACACTCATCTATACTCATCCATCTATACACTCTCATCTATACTCACCCATCTATACATTCTCATCTATACTCACCCATCTATACATTCTCATCTATACTCATCCATCTATACACACTCATCTATACTCACCCATCTATACATTCTCATCTATACTCACCCATCTATACACACTCATCTATACTCACCCATCTATACATTCTCATCTATACTCACCCATCTATACACACTCATCTATACTCATCCATCTGTAATCACACATATTTATACATACTTTACCTATCCAGGCACTCATCTATACTCACCTATCCATGCACACCCATCTATACTCACCTATCCACAGACCCTCAATCAATGAACTCCCATCTATACACATTTATCTATACTCAATCTCAATCTATATACTTTCATCTATACTCGCTCATGTACAGACCCTCAAACAATAAACTCCCATCTATACACATTTATCTATACTCAATCTCAATCTGTATACTCTCAATACTCACCCATCTATACACACATATTTATACACACTTTACCTATACTTACTATTCTATATTCACTCATCTATACATTCTCAACTATACTAACCCATCTATACACACATATTAATACACACTTTACCTATTTTCACTAATCTATACATTCTCGTCTATGCACTCTTATCTATACTCACTCATCTTTACAGTACATTCTCAGTCTAAACTCACCCATCTATACTCACTAATCTATACTCACTCATCTATACTCACTAATCTATACTCACTCATCTGTACATTCTCAATCTAAACTCACCCATCTATACTCACTAATCTATACTCACTCATCTGTACATTCTCAATCTAAACTCACCCATCTATACTCACTAATCTAAACTCACCCATCTATACTCACTAATCTATACTCACTCATCTGTACATTCTCAATCTAAACTCACCCATCTATACTCACTAATCTAAACTCACCCATCTATACTCACTAATCTATACTCACTCATCTGTACATTCTCAATCTAAACTCACCCATCTATACTCACTAATCTAAACTCACCCATCTATACTCACTAATCTATACTCACTCATCTATACTCACTAATCTATACTCACTCATCTGTACATTCTCAATCTAAACTCACCCATCTATACTCACTAATCTATACTCACTCATCTGTACATTCTCAATCTAAACTCACCCATCTATACTCACTAATCTAAACTCACCCATCTATACTCACTAATCTATACTCACTCATCTGTACATTCTCAATCTATACTCATCCATCTATACTCACTAATCTATACTCACTCATCTATACAGTACATTCTCAGTCTACTCACCCATCTATACTCACTAATCTAAACTCACCCATCTATACTCACTCATCTATACTCACTCATCTGTACATTCTCAATCTAAACTCACCCATCTATACTCACTAATCTATACTCACTCATTTGTACATTCTCCGTCTAAACTCACCCATGTATACTCACTAATCTAAACTCACCCATCTATACAGTCAATCTATACACTCAGTTAATACTCACCCATCTATACTTACTGTCAGTCTATATACTATATATACTCTTGTCTACTCTTGTCGCACACTCAGTCTATACTCATCCATCTAAACTTATACAATCTCATCTATACATACTTAGTCTATACTTCATTTTAAATGAAGTGCATGAGTATTGAATGGATGAGTAAGTGATGACAGGGTTTGAGTCGGGTCTGTGCTGTATGAATAAGTGATGGTACAGGGTTTGAGTCGGGTCTGTGCTGGATGAATGAGTGACGGTACAGGGTTTGAGTCGGGTCTGTGCTGTATGAATGAGTGATGGTACAGGGTTTGAGTCGGGTCTGTGCTGTATGAATAAGTGATGGTACGGGGTTTGAGTCGGGTCTGTGCTGGATGAATGAGTGATGGTACAGGGTTTGAGTCGGGTCTGTGCTGGATGAATGAGTGATGGTACAGGGTTTGAGTCGGGTCTGTGCTGTATGAGTGAGTGATGGTACAGGGTTTGAGTCGGGTCTGTGCTGGATGAATGAGTGATGGTACAGGGTTTGAGTCGGGTCTGTGCTGTATGAATGAGTGATGGTACAGGGTTTGAGTCGGGTCTGTGCTGGATGAATGAGTGAGTGATGACAGGGTTTGAGTCGGGTCTGTGCTGTATGAATGAGTGATGGTACAGGGTTTGAGTCGGGTCTGTGCTGGATGAGTGAGTGATGGTACAGGGTTTGAGTCGGGTCTGTGCTGTATGAATGAGTGATGGTACAGGGTTTGAGTCGGGTCTGTGCTGTATGAATGAGTGATGGTACAGGGTTTGAGTCAGGTCTGTGCTGTATGAATGAGTGATGGTACAGGGTTTGAGTCGGGTCTGTGCTGGATGAATAAGTGATGGTACAGGGTTTGAGTCGGGTCTGTGCTGTATGAATGAGTGATGGTACAGGGTTTGAGTCGGGTCTGTGCTGTATGAATGAGTGATGGTACAGGGTTTGAGTCGGGTCTGTGCTGTATGAATAAGTGATGGTACAGGGTTTGAGTCGGGTCTGTGCTGGATGAGTGAGTGATGGTACAGGGTTTGAGTCGGGTCTGTGCTGTATAAATGAGTGATGGTACAGGGTTTGAGTCGGGTCTGTGCTGTATGAATGAGTGATGGTACAGGGTTTGAGTCGGGTCTGTGCTGGATGAGTGAGTGATGGTACAGGGTTTGAGTCGGGTCTGTGCTGGATGAGTGAGTGATGGTACAGGGTTTGAGTCGGGTCTGTGCTGGATGAGTGAGTGATGGTACAGGGTTTGAGTCGGGTCTGTGCTGTATGAATGAGTGATGGTACAGGGTTTGAGTCGGGTCTGTGCTGGATGAATGAGTGATGGTACAGGGTTTGAGTCGGGTCTGTGCTGGATGAGTGAGTGATGGTACAGGGTTTGAGTCGGGTCTGTGCTGTATGAATGAGTGATGGTACAGGGTTTGAGTCGGGTCTGTGCTGGATGAATGAGTGATGGTACAGGGTTTGAGTCGGGTCTGTGCTGGATGAATGAGTGATGGTACAGGGTTTGAGTCGGGTCTGTGCTGGATGAATGAGTGATGGTACAGGGTTTGAGTCGGGTCTGTGCTGGATGAGTGAGTGATGGTACAGGGTTTGAGTCGGGTCTGTGCTGGATGAGTGAGTGATGGTACAGGGTTTGAGTCGGGTCTGTGCTGTATGAATGAGTGATGGTACAGGGTTTGAGTCGGGTCTGTGCTGTATGAATGAGTGATGGTACAGAGTTTGAGTCGGGTCTGTGCTGTATGAATGAGTGATGGTACAGGGTTTGAGTCGGGTCTGTGCTGGATGAATGAGTGATGGTACAGGGTTTGAGTCGGGTCTGTGCTGGAGGAAGAAATGTGTGATTGTGATATACACGTGGCCAAAAGTATTTGGACCGCTGGTGCTGCTGGTGATCAAACTAAGTATTCAGGTGGGCTGTTTTAGCCACACCCCTTGCGAACAGGTGAATAAAACAAATTTTTTGTATCCAACTTTCCACCACCGAGTTTTTATGGTAGACCCAGGTGATGAAGCTCCTACCACTAGTTCACCAGACGTAAACACATGACATCAACCAAAATCTAAAAATACAGAGAAAATATTCCATCATCTCTGAATTTCTTCACTGAATTTCTCATGAGCAAGAACACAAAACCTTTTGTTATCCTCGCGGAATTATGAATAATAAAAAGAATAATATCATAACCCGTGTCCGGGGGGTCCCAGAAAATGTTTTTAACTGCAGTAGGTCACTTGTACTCCTCTCTGACTTTTACGAAGCAGGAATGGATCCTCTTGCGTACCTGCTTGTTTTGACTCGGCCATGTTTTGCGGCTCGACACGTGCTTCCTCCTCCACTGATCTTCCTCTGATGCTTTCTCAGCTTTCAGTGAGGTGATGCCGTGTGGATCGATGCCATCACCTCCTCTAAGCCGAACACAGGGGGATCAGGAGCGGCTCTGTTTACAGATTAAATATGCGCTCTTCCTCTCCTCATAACAGCCGGGCGTGAAACGTGGTTAGTGAACGACGGGGACGTTTCCTTCCTGCTGCGACGTGCTGTTTTTAATATACTGGGAGAGCTTCTTTACAGCACATTGCATTAGAACCCAGGTGATCAGGGCTGTTAGAAATGTTCCCACCCTCCTGATTTTGAGCTACTCTGCAGATATTAACTATCTGACCGATTATGTTTGACCAATAGCGTGTTGGACGTTCTGTTCCAAAATCAGGGGCATGAATACATATTTGGCCTCCACTTTTGTGGCTATAACAGCCTCCACTCTTCTCTGTGGGAATTTGACAGTGAGGTTGTTGGACATCAAAGCCACATGTATTTATCTCAAGATTTCGGAGTGTGTCTGGAGACATTTGTGCCCATTCGGTCCAATACACTATATGAACAAAAGTTTTGGAACACATTTACATTTATTGCATTTAGCAGACGCCTTTATCCAAAGCGACTTGCAGTACTGTGACAGTATACAGTCTGAGCAATTGAGGGTTAAGGGCCTTGCCTAAGGGCCCAACAGCAGCAACTTGGCAGTGGTGGGGTCTGAACCTGCTACCTTCTGATTTGCTACAACTGCCTAGTGGTTGTAGACGCCCCATCTAATTTTTAAAGTCGTGTGTTTCAGATACATCAATTTATAACAGGTGTAATAAATCAATAATATAAAAAAAATTATGTGTCCAAGTTTGCAGCAACAGTTTAGGGAAGGTCCTTTCCTGTTCCAGCATGACTGTGCCCCTGTGTGCAAAGCAAGATCTATAAAGACACAGAGCCCTGACCACAGCCTCACTCAACAGCTTTGGAATGAGCTGGAACATCAACTGAGGCTTTCTTGACCAACCCATACAGTGTTAGTGCCATACAAATGTCCCTTAGACTGAATGGACACAAATTCCCACAGACACACTTCTGTGTCTTGTGAGAATCCTTTTCAGAAGAGCTGCTGTTATAACTGAAGAGATCACACAGTGGTCACTCTATTTTAATACCATTTGTTTTTAAAATAATACGTCCAAAAAGCTCATGGTCAGGCATCCAAATACTTTTGACCAGATAGTTTAGTTTGGATGTGTTTGGTGGGGTTGAGGTCTCGGCCCTGTGCAGGCCACTGGAAATCCTCTACACGAAACCATGTCACAATGGACCTTCCCCAAACTGTTGCCGCCAGGTTTAAAGGATAAAATCTATTTCTTTTCATTTCCGCACTGTAGGAAACTCCCTGCATGTAAATCATTTAGTCTCGTTTGTAATGACCAGTGTGTACCGGGGTCCAGACCCCAGCGGACCCCAGCAGATTTGGGATGTTTCGGTTCCAGGAACGCAGGATCATCAGACGGCACTTAAACGTTCCTTGTTTTTTTCGGCTCGCTTCATTCATCTTCGTCTCTGGAGTCTGAAGTCGCCGGGTCAGCCATCAGACGGTCATTTCTCCGTCTGTCTGTGTGTTTTTCTCTCTCCTCGTACGTCTCTCTGCAGGACGTCCATCATGAAGCCTTCCTGTGGAGAACCGGTGCCTGGGAGCACTCGCATCAGGACCGCGTTCTCCTCCGCTCTTTAATGTCCTGTTTTTTTATGTTGTCAAGACGAAGGCAAGATTTCGGAGTGTGTCAGTGGGAATTTTTGCCATTTTGGTCTAAAAAGCGTTTAGGGAAAGCGTCTTTTTCCTGTTCCGGTATGTAGTAGTTTGAGATAGTTGGTGGAGAGGGACTCCACTGGGCTCACAGAACACTTTTGGGATGAATTGGGATGATCACTATAAGACTGAATCACTTATACAGTAGAAACATATCTGATAAAGCATTTCTATGCATTTTACTCCCCTATTTGTCTCCAAATTTGGTCGTATCCAACCACCTTATTGTATTTCCGCCTCTACTGGTGCTGACCTCCACTCCTGACCGAGGAACTCCATAACTAACACACGCCCCTCCTACACGTGTGCAGTAGCTGACCACTTCTTTTCACCTGCACCAAACAACCACCGATCTTATTAACCCCCCTTCATTAAAATGCTTTATTAGGGCAGTTGTAGCTTACCGGTTAAGGTACTGGGCTAGTACTTGAAAGGTCGTTGGTTCAAGCCCCACCACTGCCAAATTGTCACTGTTGGGCCCTTGAGCAAGGTCCTTAACCCTCAATTGCTTATACAATATACTGTCACAGTACTGTAAGTCACTTTGAATAAGGTCTTAAAGACTGACCAGCCAGCAGAGGTCAGAATTGCAGTGGTTATGAGGAGCCCATCTAACCCCTCCCTCCCACAGACAAGCCAGTTATGTCCTTCTAGGTGCCCGGCCGGTAGCAGAGCTGTGATACTATCTTGCGTGTTCGAAATACCAGTTATAGTATATGAGTGTATTTTATCTCTGCACCACTTGAGCTCTCGATAAATCATTTTAATATTAATTCCACCTGTTTTTTTGTTTGTGGGATTGTAACATGCTACGACACCAAGCCTTATCAGTACTTGGTAAAGGAATCCCAGTATTCCAGTACGCTCCATCACAGGTACGGAGCTTAAAAGTGAAGGTTGGAAAGAAGAAGCTGTAGGCGACCGATCCTCAGGAGAGCCGTGGGAGCTCCAGCCCACCAGCTTATCTCACTTTAGACACATTTCAGCCAGCACTGGCATCCCACTCCTTCTGGGATGCACTTGGCAACCTTTTCTGGCAGGAAACGGTGAGAGAGATACAGTGCTGATTCTTTCCTCTTCATCCCTCTCTAAACATCTCTTTCTCCGGCTCCTCCTCTGATACCGAGCTCCGGCATTTCTGCCTCGTTCCTCGCTGATCCTTTGTTTGCCTGAGAGCTCCAGAAGCTTTAGGAAACCTGAGCTGCTCCGGCAGAATGAGAGGATTATTCAGTGTCTAATTAATGTGAGGAGTGATCGTGAGGATGATGATGATGTTCACAGCAGGAGCTTCTCATCTACTTAACCACTTCATTTATAAATTGATTGTATATACTGTTTGTCTTTTTTTGGATTAGCGATGTGCTTCTCTTTGTCTGAGTCGATACAACCTGCTACAATACAGCACTGTATGAACTGGTGAGGTGAACTGAATTCTGTCTCTCAAACTGGAAGAGAGAGCTTATCCAGGATATCACGAAAGATCTCAATAAAAAAGAGCTGCAGATGCTTCTACTGTAGCTTCAGCTTAGCTTAGCACTCATGACTCTTAACCCTTAACCCTAAATTAGACTGAAAGTTGCTTTCGATAAAAGTATATACAGTGTATCACAAAAGTGAGTACACCCCTCACATTTCTGCAAATATTTCATTATATCTTTTCATGGGACAACACTATAGACATGAAACTTGGATATAAGTTAGAGTAGTCAGTGTACAGCTTGTATAGCAGTGTAGATTTACTGTCTTCTGAAAATAACTCAACACACAGCCATTAATGTCTAAATAGCTGGCAACATAAGTGAGTACACCCCACAGTGAACATGTCCAAATTGTGCCCAAATGTGTCGTTGTCCCTCCCTGGTGTCATGTGTCAAGGTCCCAGGTGTAAATGGGGAGCAGGGCTGTTAAATTTGGTGTTTTGGGTACAATTCTCTCATACTGGCCACTGGATATTCAACATGGCACCTCATGGCAAAGAACTCTCTGAGGATGTGAGAAATAGAATTGTTGCTCTCCACAAAGATGGCCTAGGCTATAAGAAGATTGCTAACACCCTGAAACTGAGCTACAGCATGGTGGCCAAGGTCATACAGCGGTTTTCCAGGACAGGTTCCACTCGGAACAGGCTTCGCCAGGGTCGACCAAAGAAGTTGAGTCCACGTGTTCGGTGTCATATCCAGAGGTTGGCTTTAAAAAATAGACACATGAGTGCTGCCAGCATTGCTGCAGAGGTTGAAGACGTGGGAGGTCAGCCTGTCAGTGCTCAGACCATACGCCGCACACTGCATCAACTCGGTCTGCATGGTCGTCATCCCAGAAGGAAGCTGAGGCACAAGAAAGCCCGCAAACAGTTTGCTGAAGACAAGCAGTCCAAGAACATGGATTACTGGAATGCCCTGTGGTCTGACGAGACCAAGATAAACTTGTTTGGATCAGATGGTGTCCAGCATGTGTGGCGGCACCCTGGTGAGAAGTACCAAGACAACTGTATCTTGCCTACAGTCAAGCATGGTGGTGGTAGCATCATGGTCTTGGGCTGCATGAGTGTTGCTGGCACTGGGGAGCTGCAGTTCATTGAGGGAAACATGAATTCCAACATGTACTGTGACATTCTGAAACAGAGCATGATCCCCTCCCTTCGAAAACTGGGCCTCATGGCAGTTTTCCAACAGGATAACGACCCCAAACACAACCTCCAAGATGACAACTGCTTTGCTGAGGAAGCTGAAGGTAAAGGTGATGGACTAAACCCAATTGAGCACCTGTGGCGCATCCTCAAGTGGAAGGTGGAGGAGTTCAAGGTGTCTAACATCCACCAGCTCCGTGATGTCATCATGGAGGAGTGGAAGAGGATTCCAGTAGCAACCTGTGCAGCTCTGGTGAATTCCATGCCCAGGAGGGTTAAGGCAGTGCTGGATAATAATGGTGGTCACACAAAATATTGACACTTTGGGCACAATTTGGACATGTTCACTGTGGGGTGTACTCACTTATGTTGCCAGCCATTTAGACATTAATGGCTGTGTGTTGAGTTATTTTCAGAAGACAGTAAATCTACACTGCTATACAAGTTGTACACTGACTACTCTAAGTTATATCCAAGTTTCATGTCTATAGTGTTGTCCCATGAAAAGATATAATGAAATATTTGCAGAAATGTGAGGGGTGTACTCACTTTTGTGATACACTGTATATATACTGACATGGTGGTGGTGTGTTAGTGTGTGTTGTGCTGGTATGAGTGGATCAAACACAGCAGCGCTGCTGGAGTTTTTAAATACCTCACTCTCACTGCTGGACTGAGAATAGTCCACCAACCGAAAATATCCAGCCAACAGCACCCCGTGGGCAGCGTCCTGTGACCACTGATGAAGGTCTAGAAGATGACCGACTCAAACAGCAGCAATAGATGAGCGATCGTCTCTGACTTTACATCTACAAAGTGGACCAACTAGGTAGAAGTATCTAATAGAGTGGACAGTGAGTGGACACGGTATTTAAAAACTCTGCCTGATCCACTCATACCAGCACAACACACACTAACACACCACCACCATGTCAGTGTCACTGCAGTGCTGAGATTGATCCACCACCTAAATAATACCTGCTCTGTGATGGGCCTGTGGGGGTCCTGACCATTGAAGAACAGGGTGAAAGCAGGTTAAAAAGGTATGTTGAGAAACTGACGGACTACAGTCAGTAATTGTAGAACTACAAAGTGCTTCTATATGGTAAGTGGAGCTGATATCATTACACCACACCAGCTCATACACATAAATATAAACAGTTAACGATATTAAAGATGCAGATTGAGGCTTGAATGTCTTTCTGGCTACTTACCGCTAGCACGGTATCAAACACGCCTGAACTGGCTCACGAAGGGCCCCTTCCAGAGATACAGCTAATCTCTTCTGGATGTTAGATCTCCAGGAGACGAAACAGCTGCTGCGCCCTGGGAAATGATTAAACACTAGAAGCTCGGTTATTTCCCCCACAGTCTGTGAGTCCATCAAGTATTTCATATTAATGTGCCATCAAAAACGGTTCCGTATCAAAGACCGTTTCCTCCGGGGATTCATTCTGGAGTTTAAAGGATGAAAACTACAACCGGCTCATCCGTGATGAACCCAGAGGAGACTGGGAGCGCCGGCGTGTCGCCTGTGGACGGTGTGTCTGTGTTCGTTCAGTGGAAACCTGGACTGTGGGTGAAGGGTCGTGCTCAGGGGTTTTATACACATTCACAGCTCAGTAATCAGGAGGGACGTCCACATAATTCTAATTATGCACCACAATTCTGGGTTCTGGGTTCATTTAACTTGGTATTTGATGATTTGGGGAGAGTTTAGTAGCTATAAATGCAGGTCTCATGGCAATAAGCTGTGGTTTAGTGCTAATTCGATGGTCTTCAGTGATATTGATTGTACACTTTATTCATCAGTGTGAGGATTTGTACTGATCCGATGATGGAATGATGGAGATCTTGAGTTGGTTTGCTTCCACACAGTGCTGGAAATCCACTGCATGAAGCCTCTGATGAACAGGTCTTGAGCTGATGTTGTTCCAGAGGCTGACTGGAAGTGGTACAGCTGAGGACGGGTTTGTGTGAACTACTGTGAGCTTTTCCAACAAGTCCTGATGTGAAAATGTGTAACGTAGGAATGTCCATGACCAACGGTTCATTGTTAGCTTGATGCTGTTGGTTAAAAATGTCTTCTACATTCATTTTGAGCAGTTGATGTGATGCTAACAGGATTAGGGGTGTGAATAAAACATTAGGAATATGTAGGAGACAGGATTAGGAGTATGTTGGAGACAGGATTAGGGGTGTGAATGAAACATTAGGAATATGTAGGAGACAGGATTAGGAGTATGTTGGAGACAGGATTAGGGGTATGTTGGAGACAGGATTAGGAGTATGTTGGAGACAGGATTAGGGGTATGTTGGAGACAGGATTAGGAGTATGTTGGAGACAGGATTAGGAGTATGTTGGAGACAGGATTAGGAGTATGTTGGAGACAGGATTAGGGGTATGTTGGAGACAGGATTAGGAGTATGTTGGAGACAGGATTAGGGGTATGTTGGAGACAGGATTAGGAGTATGTTGGAGACAGGATTAGGAGTATGTTGGAGACAGGATTAGGAGTATGTTGGAGACAGGGTTAGGGGTATGTAGGAGTCAGGATTAGGAGTATGTTGGAGACAGGATTAGGAGTATGTTGGAGACAGGATTAGGGGTATGTTGGAGACAGGATTAGGAGTATGTTGGAGACAGGATTAGGAGTATGTTGGAGACAGGATTAGGGGTATGTTGGAGACAGGATTAGGAGTATGTTGGAGACAGGATTAGGAGTATGTTGGAGACAGGATTAGGAGTATGTTGGAGACAGGGTTAGGGGTATGTAGGAGTCAGGATTAGGAGTATGTTGGAGACAGGGTTAGGGGTATGTAGGAGTCAGGATTAGGAGTATGTTGGAGACAGGGTTAGGGGTATGTAGGAGTCAGGATTAGGAGTATGTTGGAGACAGGGCTGGGGTATGTAGGAGACAGGATTAGGAGTATGTTGGAGACAGGGTTAGGGGTATGTAGGAGTCAGGATTAGGAGTATGTTGGAGACAGGGTTAGGGGTATGTAGGAGTCAGGATTAGGAGTATGTTGGAGACAGGGTTAGGGGTATGTAGGAGTCAGGATTAGGAGTATGTTGGAGACAGGGCTGGGGAATGTAGGAGACAGGATTAGGAGTATGTTGGAGACAGGATTAGGAGTATGTTGGAGACAGGATTAGGAGTATGTTGGAGACAGGATTAGGAGTATGTAGGAGTCAGGATTAGGAGTATGTTGGAGACAGGGTTAGGGGTATGTAGGAGTCAGGATTAGGAGTATGTTGGAGACAGGGCTGGGGTATGTAGGAGTCAGGGTTAGGGCAGCAGGTAAGGGGTGAATCTCTCACACTGTAAATCAATCAAGCATGTGTGACTTGTCATGAAGCTTAGTGATGTGTTATATATTTTGATGGGATGTTATAAGCTTGTTGGTAATCAGTTAACCGTCCACTAATGTTAGCTGTTTATTGGTTAAAGGAAATTGGCAAAATTCGCATCCCTAGTCTAATAAAAGTGACAATTTATTGATTTGTAGATCAAAATAGATCCATTTTAGCACTTCATACATACAGTATTTTACCACAGACTGCAGGTAAAGTCATGTTTTCTCAGGCTGACCGCGGTCTTTCCCGCCGCGTCCGTAATGTGTCTTCCTGTCCGAGGTCTGCGTGACCTTAGGTTTCATTTCCCACTTATTTTATATGACTAAAGGCTCTGGGTTGAGAATGTTTATGGTTATGGATGTGAAATACAGCTCCAGCTCTTAGAAACAAAGCTACTTCGTCTCAGCCGCTGTGTGCTAACATTATGCTATGGATCGTGTTTTATGAAGCGTTACGTGTTAGTAATGTCACCGTGTTTCGGAGCAGCCGGAGGGGGCGCGTGAATGACTGGCGCTCGCCAAACAGAGCGCGGTCGATGAGGGAACGCTACGGGCAGGTGGCATAATCAACCAGCCATGTTTTATAGCCTCCCATATTTTCAGGAGCTCTTTAAGTATCTGCTGCCGTGGCTCCTTACACACGCTGAGATATTGATCCGTGCGGCTGCTGCCCGGATCTGATGCCTTATCGACTTCGTACGCTACACCCGACGCTCCTGATTAGCACAGATGTGGGATTAGTCAATTTGTAGTGAGTCTCGTAGTGAGAATTTCTCCTTCTGTTCCAGAGATCGGCGTCCCATAGTCCACTGAGATAGATCGATGTCCGAGACACGGCATTTAAAGCTGCTGCGCTCCAAATTACGTCCGGGTCTGTGTGGAAACCTGGTCAGCTGCCTTGCTGCCTACTGCCTGCCTGATCAGCTGCCTCAGTAGAGAGGATTCTAATGAGACTTGAACTCATAAGGCAGATTATTTAGGCGCACTATTTAGAGATTAAGTCACCGCAGTTTTAGCTTGCTAAGCTAACACAGTTACACAGGCCATTCAAACCAAGGGGCTGAGGCGGCACAACCCGCCAGCACGCCAGCTAACGTCTCCCTCCGTGTACCGAAAATGAGTCTGAATGTACAAATAAATGACACTTGTATATTTTACCTTTATGGAGCGTGAGGATCTGAGCGAGTTTGACGAGGGTTCAATTGTGATGGCTAGACGACTGGGTCAGAGCATCTCCAAAACTGCAGCTCTTGTGGGGTGTGTCCTGGTCTGCAGTGGTCAGTATCTATCAAAAGTCGTCCAAGGAAGGAACAGTGGTAAACCAGCGACAGGGTCATGGGCGGCCAAGGCTCATTGATTCACGTGGGGAGCGAAGGCCAACAGACGAGCTACTGTAGCTCAAACTGCTGAAGGAGTTCATGCTGGTTCTGATAGAATAGGTGTCAGAATACACCTCAGCATCACAGTTGCTGGGCTGTTTTGGCAGCAAAAGGGGGACCAACACATTATTAAAAAGGTGGTCATAATGTTATGCCTTATCGGTGTATTAATATTCATGTATAAAGCTCAGAACTAATAAGTGTCAGCCAGCATATCAGACTACAGCAGCTCTTCAGATCACTTCAGCTGCAGTCGTTTCAGCCGCCGTGCTGCTGTGGGTGGTTCTGGGTTTGGAGAGCATCGTGGGACTGAACCATAACGCCTGATTAAATGTGACACACTTCAGCTCTCGGATATTCCTTGTAATAAGGCGGCTCTAATTCCTCCGGCTCCCCCGTCTCTTCGGGTACGTGAGGTACGTCTTTAAATTATGCAGAACTAGCAGGAGAGATGAGTTCTGGTGTTTGTCCTGTGGACAGAATAACGGAAACCTGCAGCTGGGTGTTTATTTGAAGGATGTTTTGATGATTCTCGCCAGCCTTTGACTTCTGAACCAATCCCTGTAGGGGAATCGAACCCAGACCAAACACTAATACTAACTAAGAATTGGTTGGCTGGATCAGATCAGATGCAGAACGCACACCAGCGCTAGTCCACTTGTCCTGAAGAGATGATTGAATATTAAATCTGCGTTTACGTTTTGCGTCTGAATCCCTGGACGCGTCAGTACACGTGTATCATTCTTTCCATTCCGGCTCGTATAATATCAGAGCTCAAGCGAGCGCTCATTTGCAAACATCAAATTAATTTAACATCATAGATAATTACACTGTTTTCCCATGAGGCTGCTGGATTATGGATCACGCTGCTGCCGTCTCACTCACAAGTATCGCCCGTCAGCCAAGACTCGCACCCCTTCCTCGCCGAAAAAATCTGTGCTGCTGTGTTAGGATGAAAACCGAACGCTCTCTGAATGTGTGTTAGCTGAATTATGTTGGAGATGTTTTTCATTTCGTTTTCATGTTTTATTGTTGCCTAATCCTGGTCAGGGTCGTGGTGGGTCTAGTTCCCCTCCACGGCCACCCCTCGGCCAACCCTTACCACAGATCTGTCTGTAGACGCCTGGCTTATAGCATCCGATTCAAACCCTGGATCCCAGTCATAGTGGAATAGCGTGGTTCACTGCTGCGCCACTTGAGCGCCCAACAGATGTTTAAAATATTGTAAATATATTTATATAAGCTTGTGGTGCCGTCGCTTTCTCCTCATCTAATCATTTCATGATGGGTTCCATTTCAAACCGTAGACAAGATGACCTTAATCTGACGTGGATGTGTAAGTAAATGATGTGATTGTGAGATGCTCTGTAATAGACATCTGATAGACCGATATCTGTTCTTGGGGTGTATTGTGTATCAGGAAAGGCTCTGGATCCACCAGACCCTGACCAGGATGAACTGATTATTTACATTTTCGTCATTTAGCCGACGCTTTTATCTAAAGCGACTTACATATTTTGGTTTTGTTTATGCATTTTCTTCCCTTTTTCTCCCCTTTAGCGTGCCCGATTGCGTCATGCTTCCTCTCCACCAATGCCGATCCCCGCTCTGATTGAGGAGAACGAAGCTAACCCACGCCCCCTCCGACACGTGGGCAGCAGCCGTATGCATCTCATCACCTACACATTGACGAGTGCAGTGCAGCTCAGCATTGTGTACGGAGGGACAAACCCTGAGAGCACTCTTTTCCCATCAATCAGCCAGCAGAGGTCGTAATTGCATCAGTCATGAGAGAGAGAGACCCCATCCGGCTTAGTCCCACCCATATCTGAACAACAGGCCAATCATTGTTCATGTGGCCGCTCAGCCTTAGCCTTAGTTTTTACAGCTGCGCCACCTAAGCGGCATCTAAAGTGACTTACAGTACTGTGACAGTATATCGTCCAAGCAATCGAAGCTTAAGGACCCTTAAGCTGTGACAATCTGGCAATGGTGGGGCTTGAACCAGCGACCTTTTGATTACTAGTCCGGTACCTTAACCACTAGGCTACAACTGCTGATTATACTGTTATTGCAGACGCAGTTTCCTTTCGCTGCATTCTCTGTTGTGCAGGAGTTTCGGTCTCAGTCTCACCGTTGTCTATTTCAGCTCCTTTGCTTCTTGAAGCCCTTGACGTCTTCGACTGCACCTCCTCCTCCTCCTCCATCCCGCCCAGTCCTCTTCTCCTCTATTTTAAACGAGGCGCCGGATCCGGGGCGTGTCTGCGCCTCAGGACGGAGCTTAATGTGAGTTTCATTTGAGCTGCCACCTGCGGAACATAACTCAGACGTTACGATGTGAATCACATGCTGCTGCGACACGCGCCGCCAGATTTATGGTGGATACAATAACACTGTAATGTGAACGAGCAGCGGCGCATTCATCATTTTCCCGAGCGTTCGCGGCCGCCCTCCCACGTCAACCCTGCAGCGGCGTCACTTCTCACCTACGCTGCGTCCTAATAGAGTTCCTGCCGACTCCATTCACTCAGAGCAAAAAGCAAAAGTAGATGTTATTTATTACACTGGGTGGTTAAAAGTATGTGGACACCTGACCTGGACACCCTGTTTTATTTGTATTTGCCTTCTGTTGCTCTCAAAATTGCAGAAGTTTTTAATATCAAACACAATCATGGACAATTTCGTGTCTCCAGTTCACCTCACTTGTATGTGTTTGGGGCGGCACGGTGGCTCGGTGGGTAGCACTGTCGCCTCACAGCAAGAAGGTCCTGGGTTCGATCCCCAGGCGGGGCGGGGCGGTCCGGGTCCTTTCTGTGTGGAGTTTGCATGTTCTCCCCGTGTCTGCGTGGGTTTCCTCCCACAGTCCACAAACATGCAGTCAGGTTAATTGGAGACACTGAATTGCCCTGTAGGTGAATGGGTGTGTGTGTGTATGTGTGTCTGCCCTGCGATGGACTGGCGCCTCATCCAGTCGTGTTACTGTGTGCCTTGCACACAGTAAAAAAAGCTTGAAAAGCTAGGATAGGCTTATGCCCCCGCGACCCTAACTGGATAAGTGAGTGAGTGAGTGAGTGTATGTGTTTGGACTGTGGGAGGAAACCGGAGCTCCCGGAGGAAACCCACACAGACACAGGGAGAACATGCAAACTGCACACAGAAAGCACTCAGATCGCTCCACCTGGGAATCGAACCCATGACCTTCTTGCTGTGAGGAGACATTGCTACCCACTGAGCCTCTGTGCCGCCCGTTTAGGTTTGGATCTGTGGGTAAATCCTGGAGTCATATATGTACAGTGAGTTTATCTCAGTTTATACATGAGCGTGTGTGTGTGTGTGTGTGCGTGTGTGTGTGTGTGTGTGTGTTGGTACTATGATACATGCCGAGCCCGGAGGGTCTGTCACTTCATGCCGCTCAGAACAGCGTGTGCTAATGTTGTCTCTGATCCGTCCATCCATCCATCTGGAGCTCTGTGTGCCGCAGCTCACGGCCGGTTTCTAGGGGCAACGGTGATACTCGACTGGTATCCGTCGCGGCGCTGAGAGAAAATTTGAGACGTTTTGCTTCCTCTCCCCTCACGCTCGACAGCGTTTCACACTCACGACACCTCGGTGCTCACGGAGACCAAGAGGCCAAAAATAATCAGGATAAAGTGTGTAAAGTTATTATTCATCACGACGGTGTTACGTCTGCTCAGCTGGAGATGGTTCGTTTATCTGAGGTGTCCAAGTTTTCCTAAAAGCTTCGGTTCTTGATTATTCAGTGTTTTATACCCCTTACACAACATTCATGGTGACGTCTGTTTCATAACGATGGTGCATGTGAGGGTGAGAGATCTATCAAATGTGGATCTGACGGTAGTTCCTCTTCCTTAATCCTCTTGGCTCCAGGGGCTGACCGTGCGCTCTGACCCCGGCTTCCAACTGGAATATGCGAAGAAAGAATTTGGTTGTACTGTACGCCTGTATATGTATATATGACAAATGAAGGCATTCTGTTCTATTCTATATTCTATTGTCTTATGCCTAGTTCACACTACACGATTTTTGCCCTGATTTTCGCTCGCCGACTGGTCGCCGCTAGATGTGCAGCTCGGGAGCAACTCTTGAGTTTGCTCGGGGCTCGAAACTCGTCTCTCTATCGCTATGTGTGAACTGTTCAATGACTCGGTCCGAGAGGCTCGCCGAGCACTCGCCGGCTCTAGAAAGATATCTAGCATGTTAAATATCTGGACCTGTCGGCGACTCAAAATCCTGCAGTGTGAAATGTGTTACGATCAGGTTTTAATTGTTATGAATGCAAAATACAGAAGAGGAACCTGGGGGAGGAGGTGCATAATGTAGTTTGTATCAGAATACATAAGCACACACATGCTTACAGTATTTGTGACTTATCGTTCACACCAAACTATCATACCAACACTGCATTGCAGAAAATATTTATTCGACTTCCAGCTCTCTCTGCAGAGAGACAATCCCATCTCCTTCACCCAGATTCATTTATTTTTCCTACTTGATTTTACGCTGCACATCAGCACACAAACAACTTTGGTCGCTCCTGTCTTGTTGACGTCCATTTTTGGACGTGGTATCATTAAACCCCTCGTCACTTCTCGTTTCTTGACAGAACGTAGTTTCAGAGACCAGACCGGACCACAACGACCCAAGTAGTGTACAGATCTGTTCAGTATAAAGACTTGAGGGACGAGTGTGAGTACAGTTGTAGGGCAGTTGTAGCCTAGTGGTTAAGGTACTGGACTAGTTAACAGAAGGTTGCTGGTTCAAACCGCACCACTGCCAGGTTGTCACTGTTGGGCCCTTGAGCAAGGCCCTTAACCCTTAATTGCTTAGTCTGTAAGTCGCTTTGGATAAAAGCGTCTTCTAAATGCCAAAAATGTAAGTGTAAATGTAGTACCAACAGACAGTGGGACAAGCCACGAACCAGGGTATGGCAGTAATTGTTTAATGCTCCCATCTTCATGCTGTTGTGTCAGAAGTCCCAGGTCATGCAAGTGTTCCACGGTAATGCAGACCCCAGTACCACAACATGTCAATGTAACTAGTGTTAAAATGGATGGGTCTGGTAGAGCTGTGGTCCCCAACCTGTCCGTGGGTCATTTATTATGTTTACATTTTCAGTACTGTGACAGTATATTGTCTAAGCAATTGAGGGTTAAGGGCCTTGCTTAAGGGCCCAACAGTGGCAACCTTGCAGTTACCTTTCGATTACTAGTCCAGCATTTTAATCGCTAGGCTACAACTGCCATTATTACTGGGCCTCACAGAAAGAATAAATACTTTAATTCTTTTCCTGTTTTATTGAAACTCACCCTGAAACATGTTTTATTCTGAAAAAACAGATTCTCTTGTAATAACATCCATCTGTTCCTCTTGGCGCGTTTGACACGTACCTATTTCAGTCACGTGTTACCGAAAAATTAAGCCCACAAGCTTGCTAGAATGAGTAAAAACAAATGTCTTTGGAGCGCTGCTGTGGAGGTTGGGGACTGCTGTGGTAGAGGGTCTGCTGTCTACAGTCAGTCACTGCACTAATTGAAGTGCATCTTTGTACATTTAAGTGTGCATTTGTTCTAATCCCTGTACAGGTACATTGACAAATCCCTTGATCCTGGCTCAGCTCTTGTATTACCTGGTAAATATGGACCGAGTCCAGTCTGATCTGCTTTTCAGGGATTAACTGAGTAGGTTTAGCAGCTGAGATGAGATGAGACAGGCCTGTGGGTGAAATCTCTCTTACTGTGCCGTCCACCTTTCCTTTCAGCTCAGCTTGTTTGAGGTGTCAATTGTTCTATTTTCTGTCTCACCGCCGGCCGGCCTCACTTCATGTCTCCACTATAGAAAACAGTGAAAGACAACAGAGCGGCTCTCACACGGTCTCTGTTAGTCCAGACCAGGATGATCCTTTACTTAAGGATTGTTCATTTCTACTGGCGCTGACTCTTGGTTTAGGGCTCAGAGAAAATCTGCCCATCATGTTTTAATGCAGGTCCATTAACACTCTCTCTCTCTCTCTCTCTCTCTCTCTCTCTCTCTCTCTCTCTCTGTGTGTGTGAGTGATTCTTAAATGACTGAAGGTCTATTCAGTATCATCACCACTTGTGTGAATCTTTTTAAGCTTTGATTTAATCTCACCCTGATAAACCAGAAATTCTCATAGTGTGTGAAGCTCTGAAACAAGCCAACCAGTTATAGTATGAATCATTACATCATACATTCACAGGTACAAGAATGTGTACTTATTTTACCAGGTTTAGGTTTAGGGGTTATTGTTAGAGTTAGGGTTAAGATTAGGGTCTGCACTAGAGGTAAAGTTGGGGTTAGAATTAAGATTATAGTTAGGGTTATAATTAGGGTTAGGATTAGAGTTGGAGTTAGCGCTATATTTATAGATATGGTAGGGTTAGAATCAGGGCAGATTTAGGGTGTGTTAATGTTAGATCTAGGGTTCTAGGGATCTAAATTTGGGTTTAGGATTCAGACTTAGGGTTTGGATTTGGGGTTTGAAGTTAGGGCTAGAGTTGGGGATTGGAGTTAGGGTTTCACTGTAATGATTAGAGTTAGCTTTGAGGTTTAGGGTTAGACCTAGAGTTGAGTTTAGAGCTTGGGGTTATGGTTAAAGCTAGAGTTTGGACTGATATTAGGGTTAGAGTTAGGGTTAGAGCCACAGTTAGCATTGGGTTGTGTTTAGAGCTTGGGCTTAGGGTTTGGGTTGGGGATGGTGATAGAGTTATTGGTAGTGTTAGAGATAGAGATAAAATTGGGATTTAAGTTGGGGTTAGGGCTTGTTTTAGGGTTAGAGTTAAGGTTAGAGTTAGGGCTTGTTTTAGGGTTAGAGTTAAGGATAGAATTGAGGTTAGGGTAAGGTTAGGGCTAAAGCTAGAGTTTGGGGCTGGTGTTAGGGTTAGTGGTAGGACTAGGATTTGGGTTAGGTTTAGGGCTAGAGTTGAAACTTGTCTTTGGGTTAGAGATAAAGTTAGTGTTACAGTTGGGGTTAGGGGTTCAAGCTTAGTTGGGGCTTGTTTTAGGGTTAGAGTTAAGGTTAGAGTTTGGGTTGTGGGGTTTGGGTAATGTTAGGTTTATGGTTAAAGCTAGAGTTTGGGGCTTGTGTCAGGGTAAGTGTTAGGATTAGGGTTGGGGTTACGTTTAGAGCTAGAGCTAAAGTTGAAGCTTGTGTTAGGGTTAGAGATAAAGTTGGGGTTAGGGTTCAAGGGTTAGGGGTTTAAGCTAAGTTGGAGCTTGTTTTAGGGTTAGAGTTAGGGTTTTGCTCTTCATTTGTGTTGCTTTCACCTGTTTATTGCACTAGTAAATTTGTAAGGATTGTTTGGACATTTTTACCAACACTTGCTTTTGGTTCAGATCTAAACGAAAATCTTTATTTATGTTTTATTGCAGGTTAAATAACTCCTGGTACTTAAATCTTAAACGACTGTAACCGTATCGATCACCAGGTCTGCTCAGTTCGAGTCTTCTTAAGTGTTGCTTTGATCCCCGTCAGATCAGCAATTAAAAATTCATGAGACCCAAATAAAAGACATGAACCAGAGTGTTGGAGTCGTGAATCCCATCGCTTACTGACAGCGTGATCGTGCTTTCAGTGAAACAGCAGCCTTCCAGCACCCGATCAAGGATAGCGGTGGCATCATCACCGCGTCTTCATTTCTCTCTCAGATAATGATGTCTTCAGGCCCTTTCTGTTATGACTTACAGAGTCCTTTGAGGCTTCCAATTATGATATGCAGATAGGGGTGTAATAATTACAGTCTTTGGTTTCTGCTGCTCATTGTTGAAGCTGTGAATGCGCAGGCTTTGATGAGGAAACATGCTGCGTCCTGCCTTTAATCATGCAGGACCTGGGGATCTGTTTCAAACTCAGATCCACCTACAGTATTTCTGCAGCGCTCGTTGGTTAAGAAGCATCATCGGCTGCGTAAGTCTGGGTTTGAACTCATGTTCCACTTAATCTGAAAGGAGTTCAGTGGTGCCTCACTGAAGCATGTCTTTATAGAGCGCGCTTTGTGCACAGGGGAACAGTCGTGCTGGAGATGGAAAGGTCTTCCCCAGAGTGTTGAAGGCATATAATTAATTCACGACCATAAAATGAGCCTTTTACCAAGTAATATGCAGGTTTGTGTTTAGCGATTTAATGTTTTCCATCCGTGTAGCGTTCAAGTGTCTCACGTTTACTGGTTAATCTGCACTATGAGCCGTCCTAGCAATCCCACAGCAATTCAGTTAGCGATCGCCTAGTCAAAATGTCCAAGATGTTGAAGTAAAGCAGCTAAAAACACGACTCAGGTAACTGAGCTTGAAAAACTCAGACACAGGAAGGGGGGGAGTCAAAACACAGACAAGAAGCAGCGCTGCTGTGTCTGATCCACTTATACCAGCACAACACACACTAACACACCACCACCATGCCTCTGTCACTGCAGTGCTGAGAATGATCCACCACCTAAATAATACCTGCTCTGTGGTGGTCCTGTGGGGGTCCTAACCATTGAAGAACAGCATGAAAGGGGGCTAACAAAGCATGCAGAGAAACAGATGGACTACAGTCAGTAATTGTAGAACTACAAAGTGCTTCTATATGGTAAGTGGAGCTGATAAAATGGACAGTAAGTTCACTTCTTCATTTGCAGGGTGTTAATAATATTGCCAGGCAGGGAAGAGGTGCTTCCCAAAAATCAAGGGCTGAGGCAGCAAACAAATTCAACCCCAAGCTCCAACCCATCCAAAAAAAAAAATAATCAATGGCTGCGTGTCTCTTTGTCTGGTTTATGTAACATCAAATCGATGCTCTGTTGCTTTTCCACTTTGGCAAATGAAAAATAGAATGAAATCGAATCAGTTTGCTTCGGCGACTCCACACAATCGCGGTGAGATTTAGTTCGGCCGGGTATTATCTTCCTCCTCACTGTGAGCTCGCGGATTTTTAAAAAGCTATTAAGGTCGAGGCCGGCGGGTGGACGGACAGGAGAACTCAGCGGTCAGGAGAATGTGAACGTTACTCTGTCGGTCCTACAGTGAAGAAAAACGCTCTAATAATCGCTAATAATAAACGTCTGATAGTGAAGAGATTTACAGCCAGGACTTGTGGGATTTGATGTTTAATTTCAGCCACTCTGAACACAGCGTCTGTTTAAAGATGCTGATTCAAGTTGAATTTGATTTCTGATTACGTCCACGCCCGCATCGCCGCCACAGTAAACAATAAAGGTGAACGACGGCGACGACGAGACGGACGATTCGAGACGGTGAAAAATCATTTATCACATTTTAAAGCCTGAAGCTTCTGAGCAGCTTCCTTCCTTTGCAGATTGTTTCTCAGGCACTTAATGCTTTTGAGAACGCTGTTTTAATTTCACAGTTTATTAATTTATTTGAGACAAACATTTGGAAGGCATGCTGCGTGCTGGGTGCTGCGTGCTGTATTAAAATAGATTTTCATGCAGTTCTCACTGTGGTCCTGCTGATTGAGGTTTGTTAAAACTTCCTGTGACACGGGGCATTTTAAGTCATTTAAAACAGACTTTACATTTACATCATTTAGCAGACGCCTTTTATCCAAAGCGACTTACAGTACAGTGACAGTACACCGATCAGCCATAACATTAAAACCACCTCCTTGTTTGTACACTCACTGTCCATTTTATCAGCTCTACTTACCATATAGAAGCACTTTGTAGTTCTACAATTACTGACTGTAGTCCATCTGTTTTTCTGCATGATTTGTTAGCCCCCTTTCATCCTGTTCTTCAATGGTCAGGACCCCCACAGGACCACCACAGAGCAGGTATTATTTAGTTGGTGGATCATTCTCAGCACTGCAGTGACACTGACATGGTGGTGGTGTGTTAGTGTGTGTTGTGCTGGTATGAGTGGATCAGACACAGCAGCGCTGCTGGAGTTTTTCACCTCACTGTCACTGCCGGACTGAGAGTAGTCCACCAACCAAAAATATCCAGCCGACAGCGCCCCGTGGGCAGCGTCCTGTGACCACTGATGAAGGTCTAGAAGATGATCGACTCCAACAGCAGCAATAGATGAGCGATCGTCTCTGACTTTACATCTACAAGGTGGACCGACTAGGTAGGAGTGCCTAATAGAGTGGACAGTGAGTGGACACAGTGTTTAAAACCTCCGATCCACTCATACCAGCACAACACACACTAACACACCACCACCATATCAGTGTCACTGAGAATGATCCACCACCTAAATAATACCTGCTCTGTAGGGGTCCTGTGGGAGTCCTGACCATTGAAGAACAGGGTGAAAGCGGGCTAAAAAGGTATGTAGAGAAACAGATGGACTACAGTCAGTAATTGTAGTACTACAAAATGCTTCTATATGGTAAGTGGAGCTGATAAAATGGAGAGTGAGTGTAGAAACAAGGAGGTGGTTTTGATGTTATGGCTGATCGGTGTATATTGTCTAAGCAATTGAAGGATAAGGGCCTTAGTCAAGGGCCCAACAGTAGCAACCTGGCAGTGGTGGGGCTTGAACCAGTGACCATTCGATTACTAGTCCAGTAATTTAACAACTAGGCTACATTATGTAACTGTGCACTGTGTAATTTACACTTGTGTTGCATCGTGTTGTTTTATTTTAGTCTGTATCTAAAAGCCACTTGAACGTTCATACAGCAGCAGTTTGAAGTGGTTTTGTAACTGCACTGCAGGGAGCTCGTACATTCGCTCTTTTATCCTCGTGCCCTGGTTTGACAGCTGTCAGAAGTCTTGGCACCCAGCTGTGTTCGCCACTGTTTGAACGGGATTATGGGAAATTAACAGTGTTCAGAGGGAAGCGGTTAAGAGGATTCTGGTAGATTTATTAGCCATATGGGTTGGGATCGGCTAGGCTAACGTCTTCATTACACAAGGGGCTCGTTTGATACATGCTGGCAGGGCTGGTATTAGCAGCCACACAGTCTAGAGCTGGGTAGAATATACAGTATATATACAGTATATATACCACCTCCTTGTTTTTACACTCACTGTCCATTTTATCAGCTCCACTTACCATATAGAGGCACTTTGTAGTTCTACAAATACTGACTGTATTGGTAATGCTTTGTTAGCCCCCTTTCATGCTGTTCTTCAATGGTCAGGACCCCCACAGGACCACCACAGAGCAGGTATTAATTGGGTGGTGGATCATTCTCAGCACTGCAGTGACACTGACATGGTGGTGGTGTGTTAGTGTGTGTTGTGTTGGTGAGTGGATCAGACACAGCAGTGCTGCTGGAGTTTTTAAACACTGTGTCCACTCACTGTCCACTCTATTAGACACTCAAGTCAGAGACGATCGCTCATCTATTGCTGCTGTTTGAGTCGGTCATCTTCTAGACCTTCATCAGTGGTCACAGGACGCTGCCCACGGGGCGCTGCTGGCTGGATGTTTTTGGTTGGTGGACTATTCTCAGTCCGGCAGTGACAGTGAGGTGTTTAAAAACTCCATCATCAGTAGTCTCTCTCTCTATACATATTATGAGAAACTAGCAGCCGCCCTTCTGAGAAGGCTTTTCACAAGTCTTTGAAGTATGTCTGTGGGGATTTGTGCCAATTCAGTCAAAAAATAACAGCATTTGTGTGGCTGGGCACTGATGTTGGTCAATAAAGCTTCAGTTGATTTTCCGGTTCATTCCAGAGCTGTTGAGTAGGACTGAGATCAGGTTGCTGGAGTTTCTTTAAACTGAGATTGTGTTCATGTCTTGCTTTGTTCATGCTGGAACAGGAAATGGCCTTCCCTAAAGTTGTGAGCATATAATTTACCTCATATAATTGATTTATTACACCTGGTAGCAATCTTTTTGGTGGAAACACATGAGTTTTGGTCATACAGTGTAATTCTGTGAGTAAAACGTTCCAGTTTCTGATCTTGGTCATAAAGCAGATAAACAAGGTGATTTTACACAAATCATGTAAGATCCTTCAGCTCTTCCTTTTAAGAATCACATGATACGTTCGCCATTACGTCTCGTCTGTATGAGTGCCTCTGTTCCCACTCTCCACCCTCCGTGGTTTCAGCCTGGTCCAGGTCATTAGACGCGGTTTCATCTCCTGCAGAAAGCTGAAAGTGTGATGTGATTGATTCACAGCGAGCTGAATCTCTTACTTTGAAGTGTGTGCTGCTGCATGCTGGCTTTAGAAGAGTGTGTGCGGTCCGATAAGAGTCAGACCGGCTCGGATTTCCATTCACGGTACAGCTCTCGCTCTTTCATGCCGTTAGGTGTGAAGAGCGTCACGTCTGTTCCTCTCAGGAGCTTATTTTGTTCTTCTAGAGAGGACGAGCTGCTCCTGGATCATCATGCTGGTCGTGATGGTGAAGAGCACTTGTATGAACTGTGGATCAAAGTCTTGTTTACACGGTACCTTCACAGTCCTGACCACACACTATATGGCTGAAAGTATGTAGACGCCTGACGGTTTGCGGTTTTAACGTTTCTTTTTTAAACCGTGGGCATTAATGTGGAGTTTCATCCACCTCACACACACTTTGATGATGTTCCTAGCCCTCTTATGTAGGCGGCTAGCATGAACTGTGTCTGTATATATAACATTTGTGTTCCACTTACCATATAGAAGCACTTTGTAGTTCTACAATTACTGACTGTAGTCCATCTGTTTCTCTACATACTTGTTCTTCAATGGTCAGGACCCCCACAGGACCACTACAGAGCAGGTATTATTTAGGTGGTGGATCATTCTCAGCACTGGAGTGACACTGACATAGTGGTGGTGTGTTAGTGTGTGTTGTGCTGGTATGAGTGGAGTTTTTAAATACCGTGTCCACTCACTGTCCACTCTATTAGACACTCCTACCTAGTCGGTCCACCTTGTAGATGTAAAGTCAGAGACGATCGCTCATCTATTGCTGCTGTTTGAGTCGGTCATCTTCTAGACCTTCATCAGTGGTCACAGGACGCTGCCCATGGGGCGCTGTTGGCGGGATATTTTTTGGTTTAGTGGACTATTCTCAGTCCAGCAGTGACAGTGAGGTGTTTAAAAACTCCAGCAGCACTGCTGTGTCTGATCCACTCATACCAGCACAACACACACTAACACACCACCACCATGTCAGTGTCACTGCAGTGCTGAGAATGATCCACCACCTAAATAATACCTGCTCTGTGGTGGTCCTGTGGGGGTCCTGATTATTTAAGAACAGCATGCTGAGAAACAGATGGACTACAGTCAGTAATTGTGGAACTACAAAGTGCTTCTATATGGTAAGTGGAGCTGATAAAATGGACAGTGAGTGTAGAAACAAGGAGGTGGTTTTAATGTTATGGTTGATCGGTGAATAGTCTAAACTTTTATTTGGTTTGATTTGGCTGTGTTAGATTTCTGAATTATTTGATCCAGTGTAGCCTGAACTGACCCGCCCTACAGCCACGGCATTCTCTGTCAAACAGATTGCAGATTGAAATGTGCTGAAAGGTGCTGAGTAAACTGTAAAACCCAGACTGAAATCCTGAGGGAAATCAGAGAAAAATAAACTTTCACTCTTATCTGGGTGTGTGAGCAGAAATAGATTCACTTCTTGACAGGCTGGAGGAGAATCATGTGTGCGGTGCCGAGCCGTTTTCACTTCAGCAGAACCGCTTATCAGTTCAGGACTGGGTGGGCCGAGCTGCTGTAGGTTTAATATATAATTCATGTATTCATGCTGGTGCACGGTCAGGTAGATGTGTCTGAGGGAGGTGCGGCGGTTAAAACAGTGACTCCTGCTATCAGCCGACTGGGTGCCTACACAGACACGATTGGCTGTGTGCCTGTAGGGGGAGGGAGGGCTGAAACAGGGTTCCTCATTACTGGGGCAGCTCTGATCTTGCCTGACCAGTCGAGGCACCTTCATGGAGGTTGGCTGGTCGTAACACTGTTCTGCATCCCATCAACACACGTGCAGTCGCCAACCACTTCTTTTCACCTGCTAGGGTCGAGACAAGGGGAAATCCATTGATGCTTGTATTAATGATCTGATTAAAACAGAGATTTTAGACTCGCTCTAACACTCCTCTTCTCTTCAGCTTTCTTCACGGAGATCCCTCATGATATGACGGCGCAGACTGGTCAGGATGTAGAGATGGCCTGTTCGTTTCGGGGATCGGGCTCCCCCTCCTACTCCTTGGAAATCCAGTGGTGGTACATCAGGGATCACAGAGAGTGGAGCGACAAGGACACGTGGACCACCAACCAGGTAAATCCATCGTCACCGTATCATCATTAATCTCTCGTTTAATTAGTATTATGGCGTCTGGTTGTTTTGGACATCTTCTATTCTGTGTCCAGTCTGTGTCCCAATACAACCCAGACCAGGACTGACTGGTGAGAATGAATGAATGCCATAAATAATAATTCTCTCCAATTGGCTGCCAACTGTGCATTAATTTCTATATACAGTGTATCACAAAAGTGAGTACACCCCTCACATTTCTGCAAATATTTCATTATATCTTTTCATGGGACAACACTATAGACATGAAACTTGGATATAACTTAGAGTAGTCAGTTTACAGCTTGTATAGCAGTGTAGATTTACTGTCTTCTGAAAATAACTCAACACACAGCCATTAATGTCTAAATAGCTGGCAACATAAGTGAGTACACCCCACAGTGAACATGTCCAAATTGTGCCCAAATGTGTCGTTGTCCCTCCCTGGTGTCATGTGTCAAGGTCCCAGGTGTAAATGGGGAGCAGGGCTGTTAAATTTGGTGTTTTGGGTACAATTCTCTCATACTGGCCACTGGATATTCAACATGGCACCTCATGGCAAAGAACTCTCTGAGGATGTGAGAAATAGAATTGTTGCTCTCCACAAAGATGGCCTGGGCTATAAGAAGATTGCTAACACCCTGAAACTGAGCTACAGCATGGTGGCCAAGGTCATACAGCGGTTTTCCAGGACAGGTTCCACTCGGAACAGGCTTCGCCAGGGTCGACCAAAGAAGTTGAGTCCACGTGATCGGCGTCATATCCAGAGGTTGGCTTTAAAAAATAGACACATGAGTGCTGCCAGCATTGCTGCAGAGATTGAAGACGTGGGAGGTCAGCCTGTCAGTGCTCAGACCATACGCCGCACACTGCATCAACTCGGTCTGCATGGTCGTCATCCCAGAAGGAAGCTGACGCACAAGAAAGCCAGCAAACAGTTTGCTGAAGACAAGCAGTCCAAGAACATGGATTACTGGAATGCCCTGTGGTCTGACGAGACCAAGATAAACTTGTTTGGCTCAGATGGTGTCCAGCATGTGTGACGGCGCCCTGGTGAGAAGTACCAAGACAACTGTATCTTGCCTACAGTCAAGCATGGTGGTGGTAGCATCATGGTCTTGGGCTGCATGAGTGTTGCTGGCACTGGGGAGCTGCAGTTCATTGAGGGAAACATGAATTTCAACATGTACTGTGACATTCTGAAACAGAGCATGATCCCCTCCCTTCGAAAACTGGGCCTCATGGCAGTTTTCCAACAGGATAACGACCCCAAACACAACCTCCAAGATGACAACTGCCTTGCTGAGGAAGCTGAAGGTAAAGGTGATGGACTAAACCCAATTGAGCACCTGTGGCGCATCCTCAAGTGGAAGGTGGAGGAGTTCAAGGTGTCTAACATCCACCAGCTCCGTGATGTCATCATGAAGGAGTGGAAGAGGATTCCAGTAGCAACCTGTGCAGCTCTGGTGAATTCCATGCCCAGGAAGGTTAAGGCAGTGCTGGATAATAATGGTGGTCACACAAAATATTGACACTTTGGGCACAATTTGGACATGTTCACTGTGGGGTGTACTCACTTATGTTGCCAGCTATTTAGACATTAATGGCTGTGTGTTGAGTTATTTTCAGAAGACAGTAAATCTACACTGCTATACAAGTTGTACACTGACTACTCTAAGTTATATCCAAGTTTCATGTCTATAGTGTTGTCCCATGAAAAGATATAATGAAATATTTGCAGAAATGTGAGGGGTGTACTCACTTTTGTGATACACTGTATATGCAGTATGCAGTGCTAGCTCAGTGGTTAAGGTAGTGGACTAGCAATCAAAAGGTTGCCGGTTCAAGCCCCACCACTGCCAAGTAGTCGCTGTTGGGCCCCTGAGCAAAGTCCTTAACCCTCAATTGCTCGGATTGTGTTCAGTCATGATTGCTTTGGATATAAGCATCCGCTCAATGCAGCAAATGTAAATATATGTTCACATCTCTTCCAACTGTATAAAATACTTTGCTTCCTACTTGGCAACAACAGTTTGGGGAAGGCTCTTTCCTGTTCTAGCATGACTGTACCCATGTGCTCCAAGTGAGATGCATAAACACCTACTTTAATTAATTTGGTGTGGAGGAGTTAGAATGTCACTTGTGAGCCACAACGCCTAGTTTAACCTTAGTGCCTGACCTTACATATGCTCTTTTTACTAGGCACAAATTTCCACAGACAGACTCCAAAATCTTGCGAATTGCCCTGCTTGAAAGACAGGTGAATTGGAGATACTGAATTGTCCATGACTGTGTTCAGATGGACACTCAGTCTTTGTAAGGTAATAAATGTGTGAGTGTAGCTCAGTGAAGAGTTGGCGCCTTGTTCAGGGTGTATTCAAGCCTTGTACCTATTGTTTCTGACCAGGCTTGGACCCACAAAACCATAATAATGATAAAGTGGGTAGAAATGAATGAATAAGCGAGGCATAAATCACTTTTTGGACCAGTGTAGGGTGTGTTTGAGCGCCAACGTGTTTCATCTTCAGTAACAAAAGACTTTACAAGACCTTGGTTCAGCATGAACAGAATGAACACAGAACAACTCAATACGGTCCAACATTAACTGGGCCGAGTCAGAAGGAAGTGAAGCAGAAGGAAAGAACTGGAAAAAGAAATGAAGAGACGTTGGGAGGAAGATGCAGAATTTTGGAAGCAACGTGCACTTTATCTCCACATTAATCACATGAGTAGAAATAGCGTCAGGTTCCCCGGGCGCCTGGAGGAACAGAACAGAGGTGCAGACAGAATCAGCGCCCAGAGGAAACCAGGGAAAGATTGATAGACGCTGAGAATATTTTCATGCCGGGCCGAAGGTTCATCGAGGAGCGGAAACATTCGTCCGTCTGCCTGCTGTGCACCCACAATGCTTTTTAATTGGACCGAGGGAGAAAGGGGGTGAACGAGGTGGGGGCACAGAGAGTCTATCTAACCTCTCGCCTCGCCATGCATTATTCATCCGAGCCAGTAAGGAGAGCGCCGTAGGGTCAGTGTGTGCAGTCCACGTCTCCTCCACGTACAAAAAACACACTGCTGCGCTGCGTCCAGCCTCCGTACAGACCAACAAGGCTGCAGGATTCACTCCACACCCACAACCACAGTCATTAATCATCACCAATGTGGTCCTAGTTCTTTTGGGTTCGTAGCTGTAATGCTCTGTCCAGTTCTTTCAAACCATCCTGTTACCCAACATCCTTACATCAGCTCGTCAAAATGTTCTACACGTCTCTGAGTTTCATGCCATGTTGACTTTAATTCATTCATTCATTCATTTTCTTATCTGCTTATCCAGTTAGGGTCGCAGGGGGCTGGGGGGGCGCTGGAGCCTATCCCAGCTTTTCAATGGGCGCAAGGCACACAGTAACACCCTGGACGGGCCGCCTGTCCATCGCAGGGCAGACACACTTGTTTTGGCTCTTTAGTGTAGGTTTAATTTTGTGCTGTGTTTAAACAGTCCCAATCAATCCCCAAATCAACATTCAGCACTGATGGATATTCGACAAATGTCACAGTGTCGACCTTTGATCTGACCTATACTTTCCCTCGCATATAAATCATGTGACTTACATAACAAAATCTCACCAAAAGTATGTGGACAGCTAACCGTGAGCTTGTTGAACATCCTGTCGCAAAACCAAGAGCGCTAACATGACGTCTCCCCTCTCCCCCTGCTTTAAGGCTTCCCACACGATCTTGGAATGTCCCAATGGGAATTTGTGCCCATTTTGTAAAACTAAATAAAACATTTGTGAGGTCAGGTGCTGATATTGGATGACAAGATCTGGTTTGCAGTCTAATATCCAGTTCATTCAAAATTAATCAGGGCTGTGAGCGGGTTACTGGGGTTCCTTCACACCAAATTAATCCGACCATGTTATTTGTCTCAAAGCTGGACGTAAATGTAATGTAATAGATCATGTAAATGTGTGTGTGTGTGTGTGTGTGTGTGTGTGTGTTTAAACAGAATAATCAGGAG
This sequence comes from Trichomycterus rosablanca, assembly GCF_030014385.1. Classification (NCBI taxonomy): domain Eukaryota; kingdom Metazoa; phylum Chordata; class Actinopteri; order Siluriformes; family Trichomycteridae; genus Trichomycterus; species Trichomycterus rosablanca. The sequence goes on along the minus strand of NC_086006.1, from coordinate 25,770,489 downwards.
GGGTGTCTACATATTTTTGACCGAGTGTGAGTAGGTTTGTGTGGTGTGTTTGAGTTTTTAATGATTCTCGTGAAATTTATTGTAGGTGGCGCCTCAGGACGAGCTGTCGAAGGATGCTACAAAGATCAGTGTAAGTTCTGCTCATTCCATTCAGTTCTGCTGGTTATAAAAGGAGGCAAAACAGATCCAAACATTCTTATAAGCTATTGCATTTTATTTTAGGTTTATTTTTTTATATGAAAAATCAGCTGGGTTAAAAATAAACATTAAACATCAGAGCTGATATTTACTTACATGACCTGCTGAGTCACTGAGTTCAGATTCAACACTCCTGGTTATTGGTTTGGGGTGATGCTGTAAGGATGCGTTTTTATATATAAAATATAGACATTTGTTTTAGATATATTAAATAGTGATGTGTTTTAGGTATATGGGGATGAAATTCTTGATATACGTTTGATATATTTTATGATATATTATATGGGGATGTGTTTTTATGCATTTGTGTTTGGGTTTACTTATGTGTTTTTGTGTGTGTGTTTGTGTTTTTGAGCATTGGTGTGTAGTTGTGTGTGTATGTGTGCATTTGCTTTAATGGGTGTACTTATGTGTTTTTGTTTGACTGTGTGTGTGCGTTATTTGCAATATGCATTAGTGTATATTGCATGTTTGTGTGTGATTGTGTATGTGTGAGTGTGTATGTGTGCATTTGGTGCATTTGTGTGTATGGGTGTATTTATGTGTTTTTGTATGATTGTGTGTGTGTCTGTGTGAGTGTGTATTTGTCTGTATGGGTGTATTTATGTGATTTTGTGTGTGTGTGTGTGTGTGTGTGTGTGTGTGTGTGTGTGTGTGTGTGTGCAGTTAGTCTCACAGTCAGTGGGGTAAAAAGCCCTCCAGTAAAAACACAATGTGCTGCATCAGTGTGTAACAGAACTGAACGACTTCACTGTTGCTCCTGGTTAAACAACACACACATGCTGTGTGTGTGTGTGTGTGTGTGTGTGTGTGTGTGTGTGTGTGTGATTCTTTGTTCATGTTTATGAATACATTCTGTTTTGTTGACGATTACAGATACAGAGTCAAAAAATGGCTTGAAGACATTAAAGTGAAAAAGCTAAATTGCATGTATAATTGTTTCTGCTCAGTGTAGCTGTAAATGAACAATCACACCTTAATAGACGCGCCTGTGATTGTAACTGTGATTTAGTTACTCATCACTAAGGGGCCAGGTGTAGCCCCAAACCTGCAATATTACTGCAGTAACAACGGAGAATGTGGATAGAAAAGGTACAACACAGAAATAAAATGGCAGGCTGCTCAGAGCGCCTGTGAGCACCCAGTTTTTTGGGAAAAGAGGGAACAAGCCAGAGAGATAAAGGCACAGGCAGCACCACATGACACCAACTGGTATAGCCTGCACCTAGCTTGGACCCAAACATAGTGTCCTCTCTAAAAAAGGGCCGTCACGCCACTTTGGGGCAGGGCAAGTTCCTCGTGATGCTCTAAAGGTGCCTCGACACCAGTCATATGCCAACCGAAAACCAGATCGGACCATCACAGTTTCAGGAGAAAGCAGGTTGGCACCTGAGGAGCTGGCAAATCTGTGAGGAAGAAACCGTGATAAATAGAATCACTCCAACCTGGAGCGCATGAACAATCAACGAGGTGCCGCGACTGTCAGTTAAGAGGAACCGATACGTCAATCTCCTGCGCCTCCATGCCCCATTTGCCGCCAAATTTGGGAAGGCAGAAGGACATGATTTGTCAGATTACCTGTCAGTTTTTTTTCATGTCCTTTATCCAATATTTTCTCGACCACCTTTAATACTGGCACACCGTCTCCACCTCCACACGATGCCAGCTTCACACTGCCGTTTATTACCATGGTACACACCAGGCTCCCAGGATGCATCCTGCCTCAGGAGGAAAACACATCTGTTCCCAATGCAGCTTAAAATAATTCACACTGAGAATTACAGAAGATCTGGGTGCACAATGTTCATTTATTCATTCAAATTAACGAACTGCTTCCTCCTGGTCAGGGTCCCGCACCACCAGGAGGCAGGAATACGGCATTAAACACTGAATACACCTACTGTACATGTTATTACTCACACAGTGAACTGGTATTTAATGTTGAGACATGCCAATTTAACTCTGTAGTTTTAATTGACAGCTGGTGACTTCTCTGTGCTCATATGAACAGGATTCGTAGGTAGGTAGACCGAGCCACAAGCATCATAAAAGGAAAGCTCTGAGAGCCCTCAATCTGTCAGGATCATCACTTAAAGACATTTCCAAGCAACTTTATTAAAAGTGGAACAATAGAACAGTGGAACAGTAGAACAGTAGAACAATAGAATGGTGGAACAATAGAACAGTGGAACAGTGGAACAGTAGAACAGTGGAACAGTAGAACAGTGGAACAGTAGAACAGTGGATCAGTGGAACAGTGGAACAGTAGAACAGTGGAACAGTAGAACATTGGTACAGTGGAACAGTAGAACAGTGGAACAGTAGAACAGTAGAACAATGAAACAGTAAACAGTGGATCAATAGAACAGTGGAGCAGTGTAACAGTAGAACATTGGAACAGTGGAACAGTAGAACATTGGTACAGTGGAACAGTAGAACAGTGGAACAGTAGAACATTGGAACAGTGGAACAGTAGAACATTGGAACAGTGGAACAGTAGAACAGTGGAGCAGTAGAACAGTGGAACAGTGGAGCAGTAGAACATTGGAACAGTGGAACAGTAGAACAGTGGAGCAGTAGAACAGTAGAACAGTGGAGCAGTAGAACATTGGAACAGTGGAACAGTAGAACAGTGGAACAGTGGAGCAGTAGAACATTGGAACAGTGGAACAGTAGAACATTGGAACAGTGGAACAGTAGAACATTGGAGCAGTAGAACAGTAGAACATTGGAACAGTGGAACAGTAGAACAGTGGAACAGTAGAACATTGGAGCAGTAGAACATTGGAACAGTGGAGCAGTAGAACAGTGGAACAGTGGAGCAGTAGAACATTGGAACAGTGGAACAGTAGAACAGTGGAGCAGTAGAACAGTAGAACATTGGAACAGTAGAACATTGGAACAGTGGAACAGTAGAACAGTGGAGCAGTAGAACAGTGGAACAGTGGAGCAGTAGAACATTGGAACAGTGGAACAGTAGAACAGTGGAGCAGTAGAACAGTAGAACAGTGGAACAGTGGAGCAGTAGAACAGTGGAGCAGTAGAACAGTGGAACAGTGGAGCAGTAGAACAGTGGAACAGTGGAACAGTAGAACAGTGGAGCAGTAGAACAGTGGAACAGTGGAGCAGTAGAACAGTAGAACAGTGGAGCAGTAGAACAGTGGAACAGTGGAACAGTAGAACAGTGGAGCAGTAGAACAGTGGAACAGTGGAGCAGTAGAACAGTAGAACAGTGGAGCAGTAGAACAGTGGAACAGTGGAACAGTAGAACAGTGGAGCAGTAGAACAGTGGAACAGTGGAGCAGTGGAACAGTAGAACAGTGGAGCAGTAGAACAGTGGAGCAGTAGAACAGTGGAACAGTGGAGCAGTGGAACAGTAGAACAGTGGAGCAGTAGAACATTGGAACAGTGGAACAGTGGAGCAGTAGAACAGTGGAGCAGTAGAACAGTAGAACAGTGGAACAGTGGAACAGTGGAACAGTAGAACAGTGGAGCAGTAGAACAGTAGAACAGTGGAGCAGTAGAACAGTGGAACAGTGGTCTCTTTGCCAAGGTTGGGATCAAAACCCAAAAGTCTTCCTATGCCGTAGGACAATTTTTCTGGATGGTTACATATAATGCAGTAACCATCAGGGCTGTTGGGCTGTTGGACCCCTGAGCAAGGCCCTCGTCTTCAATGGCTTGAATTGCATTCAGTCATAATTCCTAAATGCAGCAAACGTAATGCTAAATGACGCTCTGATACAGATGCCCTTTACAGGTGTATGTAGATTTTTAACCTCGGCCGTGTGCGTTTCTGATGAATCTAAAAGGAATTACGCCCCCACCTATAGATCATCTGTCAGCTGCGGTGATCTCCTGCATCTCCTTCTTCATCTGCATTATTTAAAGAGCTCATAAACGCAGAATAAGCCCAGTCCTGCTTTTTATGCTGCAACTGATTTGTGGTTTTTGCTCCTGCCAGCTACTTTACATCCTAATAGCTGTTTGAGATGCAGAGCTGCGTGTTTCTGAGTGAATATTCTGAATACTAAATAACGTCCCGGTTAATAGGATGCACTCGGATGAAACCCGGGTTTTTGGGAGGAGGAGGCGTCGACTCGCTGGTGGTTTTATTCCCACTCTGATGTTCACATAAAACAAATACACCATGTAAAGGTTAGCTTAAAACGAATATATAAAGCACTGAAATTTACTTCTTCAGCTCAGATTAATTCATCACCTGCTGAATACTGCATTTTTAACCATGCTGTAAAATCACTCAGGTGATCATCACAATTAGTCTGACTATAGATTGGACAAGTAGCACAAATAAAAAGGACAGATTTCATGGATTTTAAAAGATTTTTTAAAGTGTCCCATTTTACAGCAGTCATTAAATTACACATAAATTAAATAACAGAATAAATGGAAGCTACAAAACACAGCACAGCTCCCTTAATGGTTGAATGTAAACCTAGAACATCCAGCGACGGTGCGAGGCTTCATGTTCTGTCCCAAATACGAAAATACTCATCCGTATTTTTCTCCCCTTTTTAGTGCGTCCAATTGCCCTATTGCGTCATGCTTCCTCTCCACCAATGCTGATCCCCGCTCTGATTGAGGAGAACGAAGCTAACCCACACCCCCCTCCGACACGTGGGCAGCATGCCGTATGCATTTTATCACTTACACTTTGACGAGTGCAGTGCAGCTCAGCGTTGTGTATGGAGAGACACACCCTGAGAGCACTCTTTTCTCATCTCTGTGCAGGCGGCAGCAATCAGCCAGCAGAGGTCGTAGTTGCACCAGTCATGGGAGAGACTCCATCCGGCTCCATCCCGCCCATATCTGAACAACAGGCCAATCGTTGTTTACGTGGCCGCTCAGCCTTAGCCGGTAGGCAGAGCTGAGATTCGATACGATGTATTCGAGATCCCAGCTCTGGTTCCAGCGTGTGTTTTTACCGCTGCGCCACCTGAGCGGCCGAATGAAAAATGTTAAATAGCTAAACACAAACCTTAAAGTTTGAATTTCACAGCAAATTGCGTATTACACGGGAAAAGGCTCATTTCACAGTCTGTGATGCGATTTTCATGGCTGTGAATTAGGTAGGGACTTAATCATGATGGTGCTGCAACACTGACTGAGTTTGCATAAAAAGATGGGACAGGTGCCAGCAAAATGCATTTACATTTACATTCAGCATTTAGCAGACGCTCTTATCCAGAGCGATTTACAGAAGTGCTTCCGTAGTAACCATTACCTTACTCTAGTTTAGGTAAACAGTACAAGAATACAAATCTGCTGAAAACCCTGTTAGAACCAAAGTTTTTTTTAAAGAGCGTTAGTAAGTGCCCCTCAGCTTAAGTGCTTAGTTAAGAGATCGTCTTTTGAAGACAGTGAGAGACTCAGATGTTCGGACAGACAGAGGAAGCTCGTTCCACCACTTGGGTGCAAGTACAGAGAAGATCCTTGATGCTCGTCTTCCTCGAGTCCTGGGTGGAGGATCAAGTCGAGCGAGACTAGTGGCTCGGAGGTTGCAGGCTTTTATTAGACCTCAAAGGTAACTTGGGGCTGGTACGTTTTTGGCTTTGTGGGCGAGCATCAGCAAACTGAATGCGTGCAGCTACAGGAAGCCAGTGAAGAGAACGCAGCAGTGGGGTGATGTGGCAGCAGTGGGGTGATGTGGCAGCAGTGGGGTGATGTGGCAGTGTTTAGATTGGTTAAAGACCAGGTGAGCAGCTGCATTTTGGATGAGTTTTAAGGGTTTAATAGTGGACATAAGAGCACCTACCAGGAGGGAGTTGCAGTCGTCCATCCGAGAGATTACAAGTGACTGGACAAGAATCTGAGTGGCTTCCATGGAGAGAAATGGACAAAACTTATTGATGTTGTAAAGGAGGAACCGGCACCATCTTGTCATGTTGACTATCCAGGACGACACCAAGGTTTGAATGCAGTACATACTTTATACATGCTTTATATCCAGAGTTCAGTATGTAGTAAGTTATGGGGGCAATTACTTTTTCACATTCGTCATTTTATTAATTCATGTCATAACCTGAAATCAATTGGTGTGGTGATTTAGGATGCAGTCGAAAAGGGGAGTGAATACTTTCTGACAGCATGGTGCCCGTACTGAAGCGAGTCTCTGTGTCTCTGTGCAGGTTGTGAAGGTGGCCGGCAGCAACATCTCTCACAAACTGCGCCTGTCCAGCGTGAAGCCGTCCGACGAGGGAACGTACGAGTGCCACGTCATCGACTTCAGCGACAGTCGGCCTCAACACCACCGCGTCCGCGCCTACCTGCAGGTGGAGCAGGACGGAGACGCCGCCGCCCCTCCTCACCAGCAGCCTCACAGACACCAAGCCGCCACTCACCACGGACACCACAAAACGGGCAGGGAGCTTCGGAAACGAGCCGCCGACGACAACACGGGCTGCACGGAGAGCTGCGCGCTCTAGGGTCTTCACCCGACGACCTGTACCGGTATACGACGCGGTCCGGCGGTTTTTCCTCACAGATACCTTCACACTAATCGGTTTCTCGGTTCAGTTCCTCCACAGATCCTAACAGATCGTGTATATTATTGTATAAAGCAAACGTAAATGTTTATCAGATCAGCCAGTGCATGCTGCAAAGTGGTTCATCCATTTCTGTTAAAGAGTGAAGGACAGATGGACAGACGGTGGACTGGTTTTGTTCATTCTGATCATGATTTTGATTTTAAATACATTCCATTACCGGCTAGTAAGGAAACTACAGTTTGTACAGAGGTGGTGAAAACAAAAGCTTAACATTAAAACATGCAAAATGCAGATTTTGTAACCACCACTTTTTATTTGTAAATAAATCAGTTCATTTTCAGTACCTGCTTCAGTTAAGCTGTAACATCCTACCTGCCCTGCAGTCCAGCGGAATCCGGTTGTTCCTGATTTTGGATCCAAACGGCACAAGGAAAACATCTGAGTGACTTTGAAAGAGGGTGAAAAGGTCGAGGACCTTTTTTTTTTTCAAATTTATCAAATGTACACCAAGAGAACCCCTACACATCTAAAGGCTCTGTAATATTGTTGATAAGATTTTGCTGTCCTGGTTTGGCTCTGCTTGTCCCTATAGGGTGAAATGTCCAAAATAATCACCGCTGTTGAGACCTGGGTTTAAGGAATCTTTACAGACCCACTTACCCTCATTTGGGCTTCGTTTATCACTTCATTGCTGCAGCAACAGTGACCACTACTGTCTGTTTGAGGCTCTCGAACAAGAAGCAAATGAATACTTAGATATAGCCTGTTTCTCTGTATGTGCTAAAAATCTGCCGCTGTTTACGATCTACTTTGATACCCACTGGTCATTATAGTTTTGATGTAATAGTATTATTAGTATTACTTACATTATTACCACCTGAACATTGTTATACTTTCGTAATAATTTTATTTGGGCGTTTAAGTGGAATAGAGGTCTGTTACGCCTGCCCACTGTGGCTGAGATCCAGGTTTGAATCTCAGTGGTGCTATCGGCAGGCCCGGAGTCTACACAGACATGATTGGCTACACCTGCGATGGATTGGCGCCCTGTTTGGGGTAATCCTACCTTACACCCAGTGTTTCCCTGTTGAACCAGACCTACTGCAACCCTGACCAGGAGAAAGAGGTAAAATATGATAAAAATGAAATAATAATTATTTTATTTATAATTTATATTATTATTATAATATTATTTATTCGTTTGTTTTAATTTATTTTTATGTTTTTAATTTGATGATTATTATTTTTATTATTTTATTTGTTTATTTATTTTATATATTTATGTTATTTTTAATCATTTATTTTGATTATTATTATTGTTATTATTAATTTGTTTATTTATTTATTTTTATATTATTTATTTCAATGTATTATTATTTTAATTTGATTTTTATTTATTTTTATATTTTTCATATTATTATTTATTTCAATTATTGTTATTATTATTATTATTATTATTTTTTAAATATTTTTTGTATTATTTTATTATCATTATTAATTTGTTTTTATAAATTTTTATATTTTTTATATAATTATTTATTTCAATTTATTATTATTATTATTATTATCATTCACCTAAAAAATAGTGGTATTAACCCCAATACATTACATTAATACATTGTATTTATTTATTTTATGTGCGTACCCGAAGAGCAGAGCTAATTACGCTCTCATGGACTCCCCTGGATTTATTTATTTGCATTGTGTGGGCTTCATTGAGTTTTCTACTTCATTCTAATTCCACTCACTTTACTGATACTGGTAATATAAACTGTACCAGCTCACACCATAACAGCACTTTTATAGTGTAGAATTAATCGTTTAATTTCATAATTCAATAACCCACATTATCCATGATAATAAAAGTCAGTGACCGGATGAACCTGGATGATTAAAATCATATAAACTGATAGATTCTGCATCTTTGCTTTAATGCTGCATTCAAGTGCTACCAAAATGACTGTAAATACAAGTTACCGCTCCGAAAAAGACTACATTCATTTATTTTGAGCTTGTGAGCAGTTATTGAGGAAAGTACAAACCCAGGTTGTGTAGACACTGGCTCATCTCTAAACGCTGGATGTATTATGTACATTTTTAAACTAGAGGAAAATGTTACAGATAGAAGAACAAATCAGGCCTGTGTTAGCCTAGCACTTGGACTCTGATCATGTAAAACAGAATACACTATACAGCTTTGATAAACGGCTCATTTCTGGATAAGATCTTTATTTAACGATTATTTGACAATGTTTTTTTCATTAGTTTTTGTAATTGATAATGTTAAACGTTATACATTTAAATATTTCTTCAGGGTGTTGGTTTCATCTTAAATGTAAGCTTTTATCAAATAAAGAACATTTAAACTAAGTTCTTGTGTTGTTTTGGGTTTTTTAGTAGCATTTTCTGCATTTTTATTAGAGATTGGTTGTTTTTAGGAATCACCAGAGCGGATCTGGTCCAAAATGTACCAAACGCCGGATCCCCTTTCTGACGCAACCCTCCTAATTTTATCCGGACTTGGGACCAGCACTGAGAGCGCACTGACAACTGCACCTCCCAGTGGAGAGGCTGCCCCCCACCCCCATACAGACGCCTGACCGGCCAACAGCACAGCTGAAGGTCGAACCCAGGAATTCCCAGATCTACCGAATACGGTTAAACTCTCTCTGGCGAGCCAGAATTTACAAATACATTTCACTTGTGCACATTTACACAAATTAAAAATGAATGAGAATTTATTAACATTTGAAAAGAACTCGGTTGGTTGCTCTGCATTCGTCTTCGCATTTCTTGTTGTGAAGAAAGTTGTGCCGCACTGAATGCTGGGATTGCCTTCAGCACTTCAGTCGGATCAATTAATACCGAATAGACGTAGTAAAGCATCTCCAGCTGCAGAGAGGGGCGGTCTGGAACACTTCATCTAGCTTCAGCACTGATTTATATAACTGTGTGTGTGTCGATACTTCATGTGTGAGCGTGCTTCTAAGCCTGCACTCGAACCTGCAGTCGAGCTGCTGATCTTCAAAATGAATCCACATTTATTCAGACTTGCATTCAGTCGGATCCACGTCTGACTTTTCACTGGAACTTGAACTACAGACCAGCTCTGACGTCTGAAGGTGTTTGTTGTGTCTAATACGAGAACATCACCAGCAGGTCCTTTAATGTGTGAACATTGTGAGGTGGACCATCCCACACTCAATCCTGGTGCCTCTCTTCCAGGGGCCTGGACGTCCACATGATCTTGGAGAAAATTCCCCTTCCATTGCTCCATTGCATTCTAGTTACAAGTGCTTTTTTATGCATTTTTCCGCTGCTGGGTTCCAAGGAGGGTGTATATTCGCCTGACACACTCCCTCTGACGTGTGCGCAGTCCACCAATCCCTTCTTATTCTTCCATACTTTGATGGATCTGCACATGATCTGAGGTGAGCTTTGCATATTGAGAGCCATGCCCCGATCTCTGCGCTCCTCTACTTTCTGTACAGGAGTCCTGAGCAACCAAGGTCCTTAAACCCACACCCTAGTCCGGTCTTTCCCACATAGCAGACTGGAGGCCAATAATGTCTACTAGAGGGCACCCTAGAGGGTCCTAGAACATGCAGACAGGTTAATTGAAGATATTGAATTCCCTAAACTGTTGCCCCAAGGTTTAAACTGCCCAGGAATAAGGAACCCTGTTTTAGTCCTTGTCCCATTTTCTACAGACACACAACCAATCATGTGCCTTTGTTGGCACCCGGCTGGCTGACAGCTCGAAAGCTCACGAGCTCAGCACTGGTAGGTTAGAGTGTTTCACCGCTGCGCCACCCGAGTGCCATCGTTAGCATTTTTCTGTTTTCCTTTCATCTTTTTATCCAGCGAGTGAAATCAGAAACACGGTTCAACCTCACGATCCCGTAACAATTCACGCTAATCAGATGCTCGACTGGCGCCAGCACCTGCTTAATCACCTTTTTTTTTCTCCTCTTTGTGTCCCTGCCGCTGCTTTTATCACCATTAATGGCGGTTAATCAGTCAAATGGCGGCCGTGCCACCAAGCTGAACCCGTGTAATGAAGCTAGCGCGCTTGCTTATCAGTCACACTCGAGAGGAAATTGCATTACTCCTCGCCGCGCCGCTAACTCGCCGGCCGGCCGCCCCTTTATGAGTAATGGTCCAGTCGCCGGATTTGGCAGCAGGATAAATAGCAACAGATAACGTGCTAGCACGCTAACACAAAGTGCACCAGGCAGGCTGCTTTTCCTGAGGCTAAAACATGCATTAAGATGTCAGGCAGAGATGCCGCAGAGGCCACACGTACGCCAAGAAGCATCACCAAACACAACGGGTACCAGCGCTTCAACCGGATACGTACGACGTGAGCTAGCAGGTCATCAGCATGAGGAATTAGCATCATATTAGCATTAAATTGTTTTGGTTGAGAGTTAAGGGCCTTGCTCAGGGGCCCAACAGTGGCTCGAGCCAGCCAACTTCCAACTGCTAGTCCAGCACTTTGACCGCTGAGCCATCACTGCCCTCAGACATTTACATTGATGTCGTTCAGTGGACGCTTTTATCCAAAGCGACTTACAACTGTGATTAAATACAACTAAGGGCCTCGCTCAGGGGCCCGACAGAGGCAACTAGACAGTGTTGGGGCTTAAATGAGCAACCTATTGTGTGCTAGTCCAGCATTTCAACTACTAATTTCCACCTGTACTAAATAAAAGGACCACGGTGGTTCAACTGGTAGCACTGCTGCCTCACAGCAAGAAGGTCCTGGGTTTGATCCCCAGGCGGGGTGGTCCGGGTTTTTTCTGTGTGGAGTTTGCATGTTCTCCCCGTGTCCGTGTGGGGAGAACCAGTAACTACCTGCCCTGTCATGGATGTAACCAAAGTGTGTAAAACATGATGTTAAAATCATAATTAATAAATAAATAAAAGGTCAAATTAAGTTGGAACAAATTTATGGTTATTAAAATATTATCATAAAAAAGTGGTCAGATAAACAAAAGCACAATATTTAGCTTCTATTACACATTAACACCCTCTCTCTTCTCTAAATATATCTGTACACAATCATTTTATATAATAACATTGTTAACTAGCTGTGCAACACCGATCCGCTTCATCTTTGTGTCTTTTTTGGCTATTAAACGTCCAGAATCGTCTAATCGCAGCTTCCCATCACATCATCAATCGTTGGTCCCGCTGCAGGTTAGCTGAATTCCTCGAGCAGTTTGAGGACGTTGTGTGTGTATTCGTTCCTCGCTCGGTTCATTCCGCTCAGCTGGACGGGGAGCAGGAGCGTGTGAGGGGGGTCGTAGGTCACGGGGCAGTACAGCTCGTTCAGGGCGAACCAGCACGCGTCCGGGTCCAAGTGCATCAGGCTTCGGAACACGCTGAGGAACAACAGAAGAAGGTACGTGAACGCGGGTGAACGTGTGTGTGTGGTTTAACCACAGTGTAATAAAGCAGTACCAGTTAATACAAACAATACCAACAATGATTAAAAATACACTCTATGGACGCCCTATAGCGCACCATCGCTGGGGTTCTGAACCCCCCGAGTATGAATCTCGGCTCTGCTACCGGTCGGCTGGGCGCCCCCTACAGGGCACAATTGGCAGTGCCTGCAGCAGACAAAACTGGCCACTAGTCTGCTGTGTGGGAAAGACCGGACTAATAAGTGGGTGGGGACTTCAAACACCAAGTGAGGACCCTGGTTAGCAGCAGAGGCGCTACAGTGAATAGGGACAGGAACAGGTAGCCTAGTGGGTAGGGCTTTGGGTTATCAACTGAAAGGTTGAGAGTTGGGCCCTTGAGCAAGGCCCTTAACCCTCTCTGCTCCAGGGGCGCCATACTGATCCTGATGACTGACCCCAGCTTCCAAACAAGCTGGGATACGCGAAGGAAGAATTTCATTGTACTGTACACGTGTATCTGTATACATGACAAATAAAGACATTCTATTCTATGGACGGATAAGAAGGGGTTAAGGGACTGCGCACGCATCAGAGGGGGTGTGGGGCAGGCGAATATACCCCCCTCAGACACCACTGGGATCCCCAGCAGTGGAAAACTAATTGGCTACGCTAAAAATTGGGATAAAATGCATTAAGAAAATAAAAATACACTATATGGTCAAAATTATGTGGACACCGCTTAATTACTGAGTTAAACCCAAAAGTCTAGCCCCACAAGAAGCCGCTCCTGGTCATTCGTGTCCGACACAAGTCCTGCAGCCCGTCTGCACGGCAGATTGTGATGATTCGCGATGGTTGGTGTAGGTGACGCCTCAGAATCTGCACGCCTGCAGCCTTTTGTTTTACAAAGCAAATGAGTGTTGATTAAGCTTGATGAAGTCGTTCCCCAGGCATAAGCCCCGTTTCTCTTTCAATATCCAATTTAATTTAGCCGACAAATTAAACTGTCGCAAAACGTTATGCAGAGCGGCTGCGCCTCTATCAGCTTTGTTTAGGAGAATAATCAGCGGTAAGTAAATAAAGCTGGCAGTAAATAATATCAGGAAGATATCTGACGTCTGTTTTATTCGGCTGATGCTCACGGGACGACGGAGACGCTCAAACTTCCTGGAGTAAATTAGCTATTGTTAGTCTGCTGTTCTATTAAAGCCTTTAAATAAAAGCCAGAACTACATACACTACACGGCCAAAAGTATGTGGACACCTGACCATGAGCTTGTTGGACGTCCCATTTAAAAACAAATGCTATTAAAACCGAGTGACCTCTGTGTGATCTTTCAGCTTCAACAACAGTCGCTTTTCTGACTAGGCTTCTCACAAGATTGATATTTTGAACCATGTCTGTGGGGATTTGTGCCCGTTTAGTCAAAATAGCAGATTTGTATGGCTGGGCACTGATGTGATGTTGGTCATGAAAGCCTCAACCGATGCTCCAGTTACATTACATTTACATTTTCGGCACTTAACAGACGCCTTTATCCAAAGTGACTTACATTACAGTTACAGTATACAGTCTGAGCAATTGAGAGTTAAGGGTCTTGCTCAAGGGCCCAACAGCAGCAACTTGGCAGTAGTGGGGCTTGAACCTGTTGAAGCTGTTGTGATTCCCATAATGCACTGTGACAGTGGACCAGTGTATGTGTGAGAAGTTGTTTACCTGAGGCAAGCTTCCTGTAATCTGATTGGCTGTCTGCAGCTTAGGTAGGGAAGACAGGCCTCAATGATGTGGTCCAGATCTGAGTCGACTAAAAACACACACACACACACACACACACACACACACACACACACACACACACACACACATTAATGTACACATTACAGAAATACTACTGGAACAGGTTACATATTTATATATGCTCAAGGGCCCCACAGTGACAACCTGGCAGTGGACGGGCTTGAACCAGTGACCTTTTGATTACTAGTGCAGTACTTTAATCACTAGGCTACAACTGCCCTGAGTGGTGGGTCCAGTACCACCCAAAACCCTGGACACTAACCTATTCATTCTCATACTTACACCTAGAAGGAATTTCAAGAACCCAAATCATGTATTTGGGAGGCGGACGGAAACCAAATTACCTAAAAGAAACCCAAAAGGACACAGGAGGTGAAAACCAAATTCACCACAGACACTGAGTGGGTGTGAGGTTAGAACCCTGGTCCCCAAGACCAATGACGCTGTGTATGCTCTTACTTTACCAGCAGTCGCACCTACACTATATGGCCTATAGAATTTAGACACCTGACCATGGTCTTGCTGGACATCCAATTTCAGAGTGACCTCTGTGTGATGTCAGCTAGAACTGCAGCCACTCTTCTGAGAAGGCTTCTTTGACGTACGTCTGTGGGAATTTGTGCTCATTCAAAAACACACAAACAAGCATTTGTATGGCTGGGCACTGATGTTGGTCACTGAGCTTTTCTTCATGTCTGTATAGAGCTGCTTTGTGCACAGGGGCACAGTCAGGCTGGAACAGGAAAACGCCTTCCCTAAACTGTTGCTGCAAATGTTGAAGCATCTAATTTTGTTTATATAATTGATTTATTAGACCTGTTAGTGATTGATGTGGCTAAAATATGTGGATTCTAGCATTAGAAGGGGTGTCCTAATACTTTTGTCCATACAGTGTATTCAGGCTCGTCAGGGACAGTTTAACCATTTTCGGTACACGGAGGGAGACGTTAGTTGGCGTGCTAGCGGGTTGTGGCGCCTCAGCTCGTCAGTTTGAATGGTCTGAGGCTAACTGTGTTAACTCAGTAAGCTAAAACTGCAGTGACGTAAGTCGTGTGTCTAAATAACCTGCCTTATAAGTTAATGTCTTATTTGAATCCTCTCTACTGAGGCAGCTGATCACGTAGGCAGTAGGCAGCAAGGCAGCTCACCAGGTTTTCAGACAGACCCCAGGAGTTGCTGTTGCAGTGCCAGTTAGGTTAATACCCATCAGGCTTCCCCTCCATTATACACGGCAGGTCTGTGGTGCGGCCGATACTCGAACACACACTCACCGTTTCTGAGCCTGTCCCCCTGGTGAATAGTGAACCTGATTGGAAGCATAAACTGTGCTGCGATTATTGAAGTGTGTGAGAGGAATGTCTCAGTGGAGATCAATCTAATTAATCTGTCACATTAATAACAATGGTGCTAATCACCGGTCAAATTTAATTACAGATCGTCCCGTTCTGATTCATCAGGCCGGCGCCTATTATTACGTTTTCATATCGAGATAATGACCTTTTATTTCTCTCGGTCGTGATGATCATTCAGATTTGAGTAAAACGTGGAGGATTATAACGGACACTATAGGGCCAAAAGTATTTGGACGCCTGACCATGAGCTTGTCGGACGTCCTATTTCAAAAACATGCTGTTAAATTAAAGTCACAAGACTTTGATGTTTGTTTGTTTATTAGAATTTTAACGTCATGTTTTACACTTTGGTTACATTCATGACCGGGCAGGTAATTACTGCTTACACAAGATTAATATCAAACACAGTCTTGGACAATTTTGTATCTCCAGTTCACCTCACTTGCACGTCTTTGGACTGTGGGAGGAAACCGGAGCTCCCGGAGGAAACCCACGCAGACACGGGGAGAACATGCAAACTCCGCACAGAAAGCACTCAGACCGCCAGACCTGGGGATCGAACCCAGGACCCTCTTGCTGTGAGGTGACAGTGCTACCCACCGAGCCACCCTAAGACTTTGATGTTTGTCTGTGGGAATTTGTGCCCATTTAGTCATAAGATTAGTTGTATGGCTCAGTTGATGTTCCAGAGCTGTTCAGTGGGGTTGAGGTCAGCTTATAATTTCCTTTATATGACTGATTTATTACACCTGTTAGTAATTGTTGTGGCTGAAATATGAGAATTTGATTTCATTTAAAGGGGTGTATCCTTATATTTGTCCTTATTGTCTAACTAGACACCTTCTTTATACCAGCATGGGTCCTTAAAGTCGAAAAAAAAAGTCCTGTGGTGGATTGGCGGTCGTGTCCAGGGTGTCCTGGGTGAAGCATTAACAAATTAATAAACGAATTGTTACTCTTGCTTTGTGATTCTATTATATGAAGCACTGGGCTGAGCTAATACTGTGAACACACACACACACACACACACACACACACAAGCCTTGCTTTTCCAAGCCTCCCACACACTTCTGGTCCTGCTCATTTCAACCCTCTCATTACGGCGTGTGTTAGCACCTTCCCGCCTTTCCCTCAGCTAAACAAAGCGCTAAAACAGAGCTGGTGTCTCTAGAGGTCAGAAGTAAAACTTCATTAAGGACCGTGCCGGTAAACAACTGGTACAGGCGCATCCACACACCCCCACCTTCTGACTGCAGGCCTTTTCTAACCAGCCGTCCTATAATAAACCTTCTGATCTCCTCATCTCCTGCCGCTTATCTCACATTCTTTCTGACGCATCAGTCAGATACGGAGCTGCTGCTCGGCCCCTGGGTTGGCGCTCGTGGGTTGGCGCTCGACTCGCCCGGAGACAGCCTGGCACGTTTCAGACTGGCACACATTGAGATGCACAGTCAGTGTTTACTGCAGCTCTGAAAGGTTCGGTTCAGGGATGGTGCGAGCCTGCCTCCTAGTGGAGGGATGCCGTCAGTGCAGCTTAAAGTAAGGGTCTGTACAGTTTTAGGACATGAATACTGATAAGCCGAAACATTATGACCACCACAGTTTTGATGACATTTCAAAGGATTTACTGAGTTTCGTCCAAACAAGCAGCTGCTGATCTGGGATCAGTGTGTTTACACCCAAAAACTGACCTAAATCTAACCTAAACCTTTTGATCCCGGTGTCTCATTATGTCTTTTTCATGGGTGTTCGGATGTGCAGTGGTAAAAAAAAAGCTAACCCACCAGTGCTGAGATCCGGGTTTTAATATTCCAGTGCCATCGGCCGGTCAGGCAACAGCCTAGCCGTGGAGAGGTGCACTTGTGGAGAAGTGCGCTCTCAGTGCCAGTCCCAAGCCCGGAATAAATAAAAGGGGTTTACGTCAGTCGCTTATATCAGTATTCATTAAAAATATGTTTATAATGGTACAGCAGTTGATTACTACAAGAAGGTTCTGGGCGATCCGGGTCCTTTCTGTGTGGAGTTTGCATGTTCTCCCCGTGTCTGCGTGGGTTTCCTCCGGGTGCTCCGGTTTCCTCCCACAATCCAAAGACATGCAGGTGAGGTGAACTGGAGATACTAATTTGTCCATGACTCTGTTTGACAAATTTTATTATCTAACATTTAAGATTTTGTCTAGAGAGGAGAGAATGAGTACTTACCCAAATCCAGTCGTACACACAAGGGTCCGAGACCCTGCAGCACTGCCAGCTGCAGTTTGTATGCCAGCGTGTGTGTGTACAGGGGGCCGGAGCGGGCGCTGGTCTCAGCCTGGCGCGACAGGGACGAGGTGAGCCGTGGCAGGACCTCCTTGGACACCCGTTTCCTCAGGAAATCACCACACGTCTCACCCAGCACACACAAAACCTGCAGATGTGAGACATGCAGATGTTATACCTGCTGCCTGGACTGTGTGGCAAAAATATGTAGACACTCTTCCTAATTATTGAGCTCAAGTGTTTTAGCCACAGACATTGATAAATAGTGTGTAAAGTCAATTTAATTAAATACATAATTGCTTACAACTTTGTGGCAACAGTTTGGGGAAGGAAAACTACACGTATAGCCTCAGTTCACACACGCACATACATACAGACAGCAGTTCCTACCCTGAAAGCTCGGGGTATGGCCAGCGGGTCGTCATTGGTGAGGCGCTGGAGCAGTGCAGGCCAGCAGCGGTGCACCATGGGTAACAGTTCATTTTCCACCTCACTTAATACCAACACACACAGCTCTACGATATCCAGCACCTGCAATCAACAAGCACACACAATGATCTTCAGAGCTATTCATTTTACTGCTATTACTTAGTAAATCTCCCAGCATGCCACTCTGAATAAAAAATGTACATAATTCAGTAGGTGGTGATTTACCTTCAGCCGTACTGCCAGACTGGGCTGCGAGAGCAGGTGGACGCAGCGCTCCATCACATCTTTAGTAAGAGACGCGTGCAAAGGCAGTTCTGGTTTCACATCAGGACCTTCGTCCTCCTCCACTTCGCCTTGAGGAGCTGCAGCTGGACGAACATCTGGAAATAACAGAGGAAAATGAATCAAGGTTTACATTTTCAGGCATGCAGTACCACTCCTGTACAGGCAGGTGTCGCTGTTTACATTTATGTGATACATTATTGGTTTAATAAAGAAGCGGAATACACAATGCTCTTCTAATTATTGAATTCATGTGTTTCAGCCACAACAATCACTAACAAGTGTAATAAATCAGTTATATAAAGGAAATTATATGCCTCCAGGTTTACAGCAACAGTTTAGGGAAGGTCCTTAAAGTAAAGAAACTCCAGTGTCCTGCACAGAGTTCTGACCTCAGCACCACTGAACAGCTTTGGAATGAACTGGAACATCAACTGAGGATTTACTAATCAACGTCACATTAATGCCCAGCCATACAAATGCTCTTTTGACAGAATGGGCACAAATTCCAACAGACATACTTGTGAGAAGCCTTCTCAGAGGAGTGGCTGTTATTCTAGCTCATGGTCAGGTGTCCAGATACTTTTGGCCATAACCGAAGCCTGGACAATACACACAGCACTACCTAGATGTCTAAAAACATTCAAACCTTCATCACTGGGATCGTCCTCCTCAGCACCGATGCCCTCAGCGAGGTCCTTCTGTCTCCTGTAGTCCAGCAGGAACTGTTGCAGGTTAGGAGGTGCAGGATTGTTGGTGTGTGACGTGACTCTGGAAGACTCGCTGTGTTCTCCAGTGCTGCTGGGAAACCACCTTACTGCAGTGAAAGATGAGAAAGTGTGTGTGATGTTTCTATACACACGTCATGTACACACACCGAGCATTTTTATAAGGTACAGCCAGCTGGGGCGCACATTCATTCATTGTCTGTTTTACCGGGTGAAAGGCATGAAACACCCTGGCAAGGTCACCAGTCCATCACAGGGCAAACACACACACACACACACACACACACACACACAACCTTTGGACTGTGGGAGGAAACCAGAGCTCCTGGAGGAAACCCACAGACACAGGGAGAACATACAAATTCCACACAGAAAGGACCTCGACCGTTCCACCTAGGAATCAAACCCAGGATCTGTCCTGCTGTTAGGCGAGAGTGCTACCCACCGAATTTACATATACAGACGTACAGTACAGCGAAATTCTTTCTTCGTAAGAGCGCAGGGTCATGCATCATACGGCGCCCCTGGAGCAGAGAGAGTTAAGGGCCTTGCTCAAGGGCCCAACAGTGGTAAAGTTTGGATTCGAACTCTCAACCTTTAAGTTGATAGCCCAAAGCTCTACCCACTAAGCTACCACTGTCCCATTGACCCCCATTGACAAGAGGATGGGTGGTGGACTTTTCTCAGCACTACACTGACATTAACAAGGTGCTGACATGGTAGTGTGTGTTGTTCTGGTGTGTGTGTGTATCAGGTGCAGCAGTGTTGTTGGGATTTTTAAACCCCTCAATGCCGATGCTGAGGGGAGCCTAGCGCGCCAACCGAAAATATAAAGCCAGCAGCACCCTGTGATCGGAAAGTGCAAGCAGGGTATGTGTTCCTAACAACACTGCTGTACCTAATAAAGCGCCCATTGAGTAAAACAAGTGTCTGGGTGCCAGTAGGGGGAAGAAACATGCACCATGCACCATGCACCATGAAGGGGGGCGGCAGGTATAATTTAGGGACAAAAAGGGTCTAAAACAGAGTAAGACATACCTAGTGCCTTCATCAATGAATGGAGAACTGAACAGAACTGCAGGGATCTCTGCTCGTAGCTCAGATCCAGTGCCGTCAGCACATCCTGAACCACGTCGGCTACCAGGGGAAGCAGATCGGCGTCTGAATGGGTGAACATGACAGCGAGGACGCGCGGGGCGTGAGGATGGGTGCCGAGTCTGCCCAGGTTCAGAGAGACGTCGTTCAGCAGGTAGTCCGCGTTGCTTATGACCAGGTCCTTGGGTGAGCCGTAATCGCAAGCCACACAAAGGTTGCGCATGGTGCTGAGGGCTGATTGGCTGACCAGTAATGATGCATCTCCTGCTTTTTCCAGCACTGGGTACAGAGAGGTCATCAGAAGTGGACAGAAGTCGGTGCCCAGAGCCAATGCGAACGAGCCAATTCCTTCTAGCTGGATACAGATTTGCCAGATGTTGCTGTTCAGCTGATGGAGCGTCGGAGCTTTGAGACCAGTATTGGAGGTCGGAACCAGTTGTAGGCTGCTCCCATTACAGCTGCTTAAAAAGGACGGGACTGAAGACGGGCGTGTCTCTTGCTGTTCTTCATGTGCGTCCTCTACCAGGGTGGGAAGATGCCAGTTATTCAGGCTAATGTATTCCTCAATGATGGACGTGATGGCACATTTGAGGTCTTCCTGACTCACCCCAGAAGGCGTATCAGCGTTATCTGCTGAACCGTCTGTGATCGATTCATCTCTGTTCGTGCCAATTCCTGCCGCCCCTGTAATGACCTCGTTGAGGACCAAAGCAGCTTGTTTACGATAAATCGATGACTCCTTGTAGAGCTCCAGAAAGTGGTCCACTAAGAGGTAGAGGTTACCATAACGACCCAGCATCCGGCAAATCTGCTTCAGCGCTGAGAAGATCTTCTCGTCTGTAAAATATAGGAAGTATTTTCTCTGCTTCTGTACGTCGTACGCATCCGGTCCCAGGTTTGCCAAGGGTGCACAACTCCTTTCCTCAACGATTCTCACATCTGTGACGTCCAACTCCAAAACCTGCATCAGCGCTTTGGAGATGCGGTGCAAGTGGGCGGCTGATGTGAGTACAAAGTTCACCTGAGGACCCAAAATCTTCAGGTACCCCAGGAAGACATTAATGATAAACAGCTTACGTTTGTCGTCGGTCGTTCTCATGAGTCGAGGTAAGGAAGTCGTCAGGCTGTGCAAGTTCTCTGACAGGACATCTGCTAGAGCCTGACCTCCTATAGCTTGGTTTCTTCTAGATACCTCACCCAAAACTGCATCGCACCTCCGTTTAACCCGAGGTTCTTCATCGTTAACAGCCCCGACCAAGGATTCTAACAATGGGCCGGTGCATTCAGGTAGAGACCTGCTGCAGTGGGTGAGAAGGTGGTCCGAAAGGTTTACTAGTTCGAGTCTCACTCGCCAGTGTTGGTGAGCAGAGGTGTACGAGATGACCTTCTGCAAGGCCAGGACGAGCCGTTCGGAGGTGGACTTCCTCCAGGAGTCGGTTCTTTTTACCACCAGTTGTACAACTCTTCCAAGCTCAGGTGACTCCACAGTCTCTGTGGCAGCGTTCTGAAGCTGATCGTCAGCCATCACCAGGCCGACTGTGGTGTACCAAACCCTCATTGCTTTCACTGTAACTGCATGGCCTTGTCTCACATCCCCACTAATTACATGGCTCAGGGAACGAATAATTCCAGGCAGGAATGAGGCCAGAGTCCTACCTAGCACGGGTCTTTCTTCTTCCTCCGGCTCCACATGTGTTCGGTCACACTCGCACCGCAGGAACAGAGACAGAAGGCACTGCAGAGCTGCCCCCTGCACCCCTCGGTCTTTCTCTCGTTCTGCAAGAGCCAGAAAGAGGGACACGGCGGCTCCCAGTCCAGGTAGCATCGCAGGCTCGTACAGCTTGAACACCACATCGCCGTACGCAGAATGCAAAAGGGCATCTACGCATCTCAGCACCGCCAACTTCAGCTCCTCGGAGACTAGAGCCGGCTTTCCGGGGTCAGTCGGAGAGCAAACACATAGACACAGTTCAGAAAACAGATCACGTAAAGATTCCCAACTCTGAACACAAGTCTTCTCCAGGACATACGTGATAGCCTCCATGACAGCCTGGACGACTCCATCTCTCTTGGTCCCAGGGGTCTTGAGGACAAAACGCAAGGGGAACAGGACATAGTCCTGAAGCAGCTGGAGAGCTCCATCACTAATGTCGTGTAGGTTGCTGCTCAGAGCCTTTATGTTAGACAGCGTAGGTTCTTTAGTCAGCAGAACACAGGAGGGCCTCAGGTAAGCAAAGGCGATCTTCGGGTCATCGATCTGATGGTCAGCCATTCTCCATTAGTGAACAGATCTCCCCAACCTGTGCAATCATAAGGACATTTCTAGATTAGCTTTACCACTGACATCCTGGCATTGTGTAATTTACTCCTTCAGCATGTACATAATGAGAAATCAAGTTAAACCAATATTTTTCACCAATCTGTCTGGTTCAAGGGCCCAGCAGTCATAGTATGACAGTAGTCCTACTACAAGCCATTAAATTATACCAAATCTGTCCTTCCCTCCCTTAGACACAGCCAGTTGTGCCTGTAAAGCACCTGACCAGACGCTATTACAAATGTAAACTACAACAGCAGACCATGTTTTTCACCTACAACTATAAGATCATAGCATTCTAACCATTCACAAGGGAGTCTACCATGTTTTCATTTGTGAGCAGTGATGACTGTCCTTGACAAGCCAAGAATTACCACAAGCAAGGAAATTACAGATTAGCTTTACCTCTGACAACCTGGCATTATGTAATTTACTCCTTCAGCATGTACATGGAGAAATATCAAGGTAAACCTTCTCACAAATTTGTCTGGTTTAAGGGCCCAGCAGTCATAGTATGACAGTGGTCATACTACAAGCCATGGAATGATACCCCATCTGGCCTTCCCTCCCTTAGACACAGCCAGTTGTGCCTGTGAAGCACCTGACCAGACGCTATTACAAATGTAAACTACAACAGCAGACCATGTTTTTCACTCACGACTATAAGATCATATCATTTTAACCATTAGCAGGGGATCTGTCTGGTTCAAGGGCCCAGCAGTCCTAGCATGGCATTGGTCAAACTACAAGCCATGAAAAGATACCCCATCTGGCCTTCCCTCCTTTAGACACAGCCAGTTGTGCCACAAATGTGAACTACAACAGCAGACCATGTTTTTTACCCACAACTATAAGATCATAGCATTCTAACCTTTGGCAAAGGAGTCTACCATGTTTTTATTTGTGAGCAGTAATGACTGTGGTCAAGTAAAGAGCTGTCGTCTATCCTATAACTGTCAGGAGGAATGTAAACAAGCCAGCCCAGCTTAGTTTTATGATTCACGTGTTTTAATTACAGTGTTTTGTTTGTGTCCTTCAGTTATTTCCAGTTTATTTGTAATAGTAAGAACAATTAAGTGTTAATAAGTGCACCTTCATGCTTACCAGTCAAACTCTTATAACAGGTTGGGTTAAACTATTCCTGAATAAGATATTCAATGCTGAATAGCTGCATTAGATGCAAACACGACTAATATTTAACTAAGAAAAGAAAGAACATGTAAAAGGTTTGATTTTACCTTTAGTACGCATGTCTATGCACCCATCATGAGGCGAGCTGTGGCTCTGTCGATGCTGTATCTCTACATTGCGACAGGGCGTGTTCCAAATTGCACCAAGCTCCCTGTACCCTACAAAGTGCACAGTACAATTTCAATTGTTCGCATGCCTTGGGCTAATTTGTTTATTTACTGATTTATACCAGTGTCATGTTGTATTCCAGTGCTGTATTAAATATAGTGCATTAGGCTTCCAGACTTGATTTGTAAATAATAATGATCCATGTCTAGTGCACTCTTTATGAAAAAAGACGCGATTTGGGACACAACACATTTTCGAATCACTAGTCGCATGTGTCGACGCCATCGTCAAGCGACCGATGTAGCTTGTTTACCAGCCAGCGAGTGTTCAGGTTTAAGACTCCTGAAATGTGTCGAGTTTTAAATTAAGGAGGATTAAACAACGCAATAACAGACTTAACACTATCTTTTAACAGTTTAACACATTATTTTGAGCCGGCGTTACTCAAGAAAGCGAATTTGAAGCGTTTTGCGTGTAAGGTGGACACACGGGTCATTTGTGCTAACGGATTAACTGTATGAATCAGTAAGTTACTATGTAAACGATTCAAACTATAAATATAATACACAGTTTAAACGTGCTTTAGTGCATTCCATGCACTTTGAGCTTTGTGTTCTGCTTTGTTTAGAATGATAAAGTCTGTGCAGTTTTGAGGTTTTCTTTTTATTTCCAGAAATGTCCAGATCCGATTTTGATCTCTGTGAATCGATTCATGAGTCGATTCTACTCTACTTCTAGCAACCAAAACACAGGGCACTATAGTACACATTCTGTGGTATGAAATACACAATACGTGGCTCAATCAATGTATTTAATGAGTTTGAGTCAGCTAAATTTGTTTCAATTTTCTAAGATTTTGGTTTGAAGTTTGGAGTCGATTCGTTTCACCATACCCGGAATTTCAGAATCGATTCCTAGAAATCGATTCTCAGCCCTAGTTTACAGCCCTAGTTGAGAGTCAGTATTTTGTTTGCTAATAATAAAACAAGGAGTGAATTTTAACAGCCTCTTAGCTTGGTGAACATGCACTATAGAGTGTGTATGAACTATTAAATCTTACTCTATATAAGCAGTTGATTTAAGTTGGCATGATTTGCAGATAACATCAGGTGCATAACAATGATCCTAATGCTGACACAGTCTAAATCCCATATACGTCCATTATGTCCAGTTGAAATCAACATGCACTATTAAAGAGACACAGTAAGTAATTGCTGTAATGAAACTGCTCTTCTTTCTGTTACTTCATGACCTGAAAAAAGTTTCTTTCATTAGTTTATTGTGATGTTTTCTAAAAAAAAAAACCCAAAACCTTAAACATTTTGGCTTGTCTACTAATTTCTAGTCATTAATTATGATTAACTGTGACTGGTGGCTTTTCTGGGCCCATATAAATAAGGCAAATTTGATCTCATCCTTTGAGAAGCACTTGGAACTAGTGCCTGTGTTCCGATGCTCTTAATAAACCCAGATTGTTGGCCACTCAGGTGGTGCAGTGGTAAAAACACACGCTGGAACCAGAGCTGGGATCTTGAATACATCGTATCGAGTCTCAGCTCTGCCTGCCGTCTGGGCTGAGCAGCCACGTGAACAACGATTGGCCTGTTGTTCAGATAGGGGTGGGATTAAGCCGAATAGGGTCTCTCTCATGACTAATGCAGTTATGACCTCTGCTGGCTGATTGATGGCGCCTGCACAGAGATGAGTAAAGAGTGCTCTCAGGGTGTGTCTCTCCGTACACAGTGCTGATCCGCACTGCACTCATCAAAGTGTAGGTGACAAAATACATACGGCTGCTGCCCACGTGTCAGAGGGGGCGTGGGTTAGCTTCGTTCTCCTCAATCAGAGCGTGGATCGGCGTTGGTGGAGAGGAAGCATGACGCAATTGGACGCGCTAAAATGGAGAAAAAGCGGAGAAAATGCATAAACATATACATACTGTTCTCACATATCTGGAGGAATATCATTTATTTTACAGAATTGTTTTTATACATCTAATAGGAATATGCGTTTTTTAAATATCTGAATTTAATAATTAGGATTCGTGTCCCAATACTTTTGTCCATATAGTCTATTTAAATTGGGATGATGCAGCTAAAATAGAAGAAATAAGAACAAATATAACATTTCAGCAAGTTTGTGTTCTTGTCTCATGTGTTCAGAAAACGTTAGGAAATCAGCCCCGACATGCATTAGAACTGCCACCGAGACCACTCAGCTGTGTGTGAGCAGAGCCAGAAGCCGCCCGCTTGGTTTTCTCCGTTTCTGACCACCTTCCGTTCATCATGTCGTCGTTTTCGGAGCCTGCGCTGGAGAAGAAGCTGTCCGAGCTGAGTAACTCTCAGCAGAGTGTTCAGACGCTGTCCCTGTGGATCATTCATTACCGCAAGCATTCGTCCACCATCGTCCGCATCTGGCACAAAGAGCTGAAGAAAGGTAAAGCGGTTTCGTTTCTGTCTGTGTGGTGGAACATGGTAGGACATCAATGAGACTCTCACCAGTATCATACCACAGAGTGCTACAACATCAGACAGGCAGGAAAAAATACAGGGATTAAAGACAAGGGATGCAGCATATGATTGGGTACAACTAAACACAGTAACACCTCTACTATTCTTTACAGAATTAGGTTTGCATCCTGCATTACCCAGGTTCTTTGTTCCACCATTATGGCCTTGATCTCCCAGGTGAAGCTTTACCTACTAAATTCTTATTGAGGTTTTGGCCACCAAACTCATACTGGATCATAAATCTTTGGTTGTTATTCTCAAGGTGCACAGAGAGTTCAAGCAGAATTTTCTAGAAGCTTCTCCTTGTGTATGGGGGTAAATCCTCTATAGTAACACACACATATGTATGAGGTTAAATCCCCCATAATATTTATTTATTTAGTAGGATTTGAGTGTTCTAATGTTTTACACACTTTGGTTACATTCATGGCAGGACAGATATTTACTAGATACACAAGATTAATCAGTTTACAGGTTTAATATCAAACACAGTCATGGACAATTTTGTATCTCCAGTTCACCTCACTTGCACGTCTTTGGACTGTGGGAGGAAACCGGAGCTCTCGAGGAATCCCATGCTGACATGGGGAGAACATGCAAACCCCACACAGAAAGTACCCAGACTGCTCCACCTGGGAATTAATACAGGAAACAGAACAGGTTAAAGTCCTGCTCTGAATTTGGTGGGTCCCAATCTGAGGGGTACAGACTACTGCATGCAGGAGACACTGTCCCCAAACAGCATGACTAGCATAAACTCATGGGGCGGTAGTGACATTTTGAGTTACTGTGTATTCATTCATTCATTCAGTTTCAAATCAAGCATTTCGTTTAATTAGATTCTTGTCTTTATATTCTTTTATTTGTTGTATCTAGCCATTTTCTGTCCTGTAGAGAGCACTGTTGTATAAAAGGTGCAATATAAATAAAGATTATTATTATTATTATAAATGTAGGCAAATTGTTCTAATATAAAATGTATAGATTTTTCCTCTTCATCACACAATCAAAACATTTCCAATTCCCGATTGTGAATCCGCTGCCTCAAACATGATAACTGAGTTTGTCGAGGTCAATGGCTCTGCTAAGATTCAGACTCGCAAGCGTTTCAGCTTGTCGTTCTGTCCAGCTCCCCATGCGTACAGTTCTGACCATGACTGGATTCTCAGCCTGGACGTTAAACACGATCCATTGTGTGCTCTTCATGTTGGTGAAAGCGAACCAGTTATCTTTAACCAGAGCAACCAAGCTGGCCACAGGAGCAAAAGTGACTCTTATATGAACAGACAAATTGGGTTTGGTGACTCGGACTTGTATCTTGATGAGATTAAAAAAAGGTCTGAACAAAATCTGAGTTCTCAAATGTTTAGCTGCTCCTCAAATGCAGATGTTTTATATAATAATAGTTCTAATCATTTCTACTCATCATACCGATCTAAGGTCTGATTTCTACCATTAAATCCACTTTTAAACGTTGACATTGTCTTTTCTGTGTGTTGTGTGTTTTCCATCTTAGCTAAAAGCAATCGGAAGCTGACCTTCCTTTACCTCGCTAACGATGTCATACAGAACAGTAAGAAGAAGGGACCCGAGTTTACCAGGGATTTTGAGGGGGTCCTGGTTGATGCCTGCTCACACGTAGCGAGGTTTGTGTCTCCTGGAAAGTGTGACGTCAAAATATTTTCTCTCAACGTTTATGTTTATTTATTTTTGGCATTTTTTTGAAGGACTAGCGTGTCTTACCGCTGCGCCACCCAAACGACTACTTTAAATTTTTTTCCTCCTGATCTGGTGTGCTAGTCTGACACCCGACCTTCATTTGTCCTTCCCTGTTCTTCCTTTGACTTTCAGAAGTTTTTACTAAAGAAATATTTAAGTAAATCTCCTCCTGTGTGTGTGTGTGTGTGTGTGTGTGTGTGTGTGTGTGTGTGTGTGTGCGCGCGCGCTCATGTAGAGATACAGATGAGAGTTGTAGGAAGCACATGGAGAGGTTGCTGAATATCTGGCAGGAGCGCAGTCTCTACCGGGCAGACTTCATCCAGCAGCTCAAACTGGCCATAGAGGATTCCAACAGCCCCCGACACAAAGCAGCAGGTGATTCTTTCTTTCTTTCTTTCCTTCTACTCCTTGTTTCTTTTTCTATTTGTATGCACACACATGCAGCTTTTGTCCCCTCACACTCGAAACCTGTGTAGATACTGAGGACGTGGCTTTATGTCACACGTTAGCTAGCTAATCAATTTTCCTCCTATTTTAGTCATATTCAATTACCCGATTGCATCCTCTCTACCGATTCTGAAGTCCATTCCTGACTGAGGAGAGCCGTGACTAACACACGCCCCCTCCGACACGTGCGCAGTAGCCGATTGCATCCTCTCGCCTGTATGAGTCGCGTTCATATGGAGATGTGTATCGTGCACGAAGAGTCACACACTCATCTCCATTATCCCCCGTCTCTGTGCAGGCGCCATCAATCAGCCAGCAGAGGTCGTAACTGCATTAGTTATAAACAAGGTCCTACCTAATTCACGTACCGTAAAATGAGCAGTTTCATGTGTAAAATGCAATTTGCTGTGAAATTCTAACTTTAAGGTTGTGTTTAGCGATTAAGCGATTTAGAGATTGCACTTTGAGGCATCTTAGCAATCCTACGGCAATTCAGTTAGCAATAGCTTAGTCAAAATGTCCAAGATGTTGGGGTGTAAAGCAGCTAAAAACACGATTCAGGTAACTGAGTTTGGAAAACTCCCAACCAATTCTGTGGTCCAGCATGGCAGTGTCATGTTGAGATTCGAATTCACGAGTTCAAGATGTCAGCTCTGGTGTGCTAGCGTGTGTTTTACCGCTGCACCACCGTAGGTTGGAAGAAAAAATACACTATGTGGTCAAAAGTGTTAGGACACCTGATAATGAGCTTGTCGGACGTCCAATTTCAAAAACAAATTATATTAAAACAGTGTCCAGAGTGACCCTTGAGTGATCTTTTCAGCTGTAATAACAGCCGCTGACCTTAAAGTGTGAATGTGTGAATTTGTGCCCATTCAATAATTTATATTACATTTACATTTTTGGCATTTAGTGGATGCTTTTATACAAAGGGACTTACAGTACTGTGACTGTATATTGTCTAAGCAATTAAGGGTTAAGGGCCTTGCTCAAGGGCCCAACAGCAGCAACGTGGCAGTGGTGGAGCTTGAACCAGCGCCCCCAAATGACGCCAAGCTTAACAATCCCACAGATCTCTTCTGTAAGATGTTCTGGACCAGAGCGTCTGCTCAGTGTTTTAAACGTAAACGTTAATGCTGCATTGGTGTGCATTCTTTACTCAGATGAGAAGAAAGGGGTGAAAAGAACCATCCAGAAGGTTCAGGAAGAAGAAGAAGACGACGAAGATGATGATTACAGGACTCCCTACTCTCCCAGAGAGACGGACGTGACCGCACCTCAGTTGGTACGCACGTTTCTAATCGCTTCGGCGCGTTTAAAACCGGGTCTAGTCGAACACCTGTAACATCTGTAGCATTGGCGTGGACGCTTTCTGCCCAAGTGTGACCGTGTGCTTCTGTGTTTTGTGTTTGGTTCAGACGGAGGACCTGGTGAAGGCCCTGCAGGATCTGGAGAACGCTGCGTCCGGCGATGCTGCTGTCCGCCAGAAGATCGCCTCGTTGCCTCAGGAGGTTCAGGACGTCTCGCTGCTGGAGAAGATCATGGGTGAGTCGCAGAGACGTAAGAATGAATCCTCTGAAACTTGTGTTCCTTCTAATCGGCAAATCTTCATCATCAGCTTCATCACCTTCAGCGACTTGGTGGTGGAAATGTTCCACGATCACACCTACTTCCATGCTAATGATTTTGATTGATCTATTTTAAATGCACCGATACAATCTTCACTGTACTTTTTAATGGGTGCAGTCAAACTAGCCCTATTTATATGGGCACAGATCACCTCACCTTTTAATTTGGAGCTTATTTCTCTCTTATTGCTGCCACCACCCACATCCGCGTTCAAGGAGGGCCGAGGCTGTCACGCACACCACTCACAGAATTCAGTATGGCATGCGGAGACCGACGCACTGCCATTCGTGATCAGTTTCCCCCCTGTGTAGATCCCTCGACCGGTTTGAAACCCTTATTCAGCCATTGCCCCTTCCCTTACAGAGACACAGCCATACGTGCGTCTGTGTAGGCGCCTGGCCGGCTGATAGCAGAGCTGAGATACAAAGTGAAATAATTTTTTTACATCATGAACTCCTGTGGGTGAATGTAAACTTTTGACCTCACCTGTTGTCTCAAGACTATAGTTGAGGCTGTAAATTAAACACTTTGTCAAATTAAGTGAAGATAGAAAGAAGTTA
Source organism: Trichomycterus rosablanca (assembly GCF_030014385.1). Lineage (NCBI taxonomy): Eukaryota > Metazoa > Chordata > Actinopteri > Siluriformes > Trichomycteridae > Trichomycterus > Trichomycterus rosablanca. The sequence goes on along the minus strand of NC_086006.1, from coordinate 25,739,948 downwards.
TATAGCCAAAAGTATGTGGACATCACAATCCAAAACATTGTGTGGCTCGTGGAGTCTGATTTGTGAGCATGACGGCTTCCCCTGGCGAGCGTGGCCACACCCACAGACCCTGTGTGACACAGAAAGAGTTTAACCCACTACTATATATGTTCCTAAAATAGGCTTACTGTTTGATCTAGTTCTCTGTTAGGTGTATTTAGGCGTCCTGTATTATGGTTATCAGTGCGTTGCTTACCTCTAATGCAGAATTACACTGTATTTCATTCTGTTTACACTCCTAACATGAAATGTACACAACATGTCCATGGACGCCCGATTATAAGCTTGTTCAGCATCACATTGTGTACAATAGAAAAACCGAACAGTTGGACATGACAGATCTGACCGGAACCTGTGTGAAATCCCGTACAGATAAAGACGCAGCAGATAAACTGTCTAAGACGGTGGACGAGGCTTGTCTGCTGCTGGCCGAGTATAACGGGAGGCTGGCGGCCGAGCTGGAGGACCGCAGGCAGCTGGCGCGCATGCTCACCGAATACATCAACACCCAGAAGGAGGCGCTCAACGAAAGAGAGAAGAAGCTGGAGGTATTGAGCTCGATTTTATTCACAGATTTTGTTTGTTTGTTCTGTTTGTTTATTAGGATTTTAACGTCATGTTTTTTACACTTTGGTTACATTCATGACAGGAAACGGTAGTTACTCATTACACAAGATTCATCAGTTCATGTTTAATATTGAACACAGTCTTGGACAATTTAGTGTCTCCAATTCACCTCACTTGCATGTCTTTGGACTGTTGGAGGAAACCGTAGCACCCGGAGGAAACCCACGAGGACACGGCGAGAACATGCAAACTCCACGCAGAAAGGACCCGGACCGCCCCACCTGGGGATCAAACGATAGTAGGTGGGCAGCGGTAGCTTAGAGGTTAAGGTTCTGGACTTGCTGATCCAAAGGTTGCTGATTCAAGTCTCGTCGCCACCCCCAAGTTGCCACTGTTGGGCCCTTGAGCAAGGCCCTTAACCCCTAGTTGTTTGGATTGTATTAAATGCCATAAATGTAAATGTTGTAGCAGTAGGTCAGACAACTGACACAATGTGTACACAGAGTGCAGATACAGACCCAAAAATACACTACGTGGTCAAAAGTATTTGGACACCTGACCATGAGCTTGTCGGACGTCCCATTTCAAAAACAAATTATATTAAAACAGAGTGACCTCTAATCTGTAATCCTTCAGCTATAACAACAGCCGCTCTTCTGACGAGGCTTCTCACAAGACTTTCTGGAATGTCTGTGGGAATTTGTGCACATTTAGTCATTTACATCACATTTACATTTTCAGCATTTAGCAGACGCTCATATCCAAAGTGACTTACAGTACTGTGACGGTATATATTGTCTAAGCAATTGAGGGTTAAGGGCCTTGCTCAAGGGCCAACAGGCAGTGGTGGAGCTTGAACCAGCGCCCTTTTAATAACTAGTCCAGTACCTTAACCGTTAGGCTACAACTGCTCAAGGGCCCAACAGTGGCTGCATAGCAGAGGCTGGATTTGAACCGACGATCTTCCCATTGATAGCCCAAAGCTCCACCCACTAGGCTACCAGTATTTGTTGGTCAAGAAAGCCTCAGTTGATGTTCTAGTTCATTCCAGAGCTAGGGTTGAGATCAGGGCTCTGGAGGACACTGGAGTTTCTGCATGTCTTTATAGAGCTTGCTTTGTTTGCAGGGGCACAGTCATGCTAAAACAGGAAAGGGCCTTCCCTAAACTGATAATGCAAAGTTGGAAGCACATAATTCTATTCTAATAATCAACAATTAGAAGCCGTGTCCCAATACTTTTGCCTTTCAGACTCTGAGTAAGTGTTCCTTTGTGGTTTTTGTTCTGTTGCAGGAGTACAAGCAGAAACTGGCCCGGGTCACTCAGGTGCGCAAAGAGCTGAAGTCTCACATCCAGAGTCTGCCCGATCTCTCGCTCCTGCCCAACGTCACCGGAGGACTGGCACCTCTGCCCTCGGCCGGAGACCTCTTCTCCACCGATTGATTCGCCTGTCCGCTCGCCTTCTGACACCTCAAATCTCCAATTCTAGAGAAACGCTCGCGAGTGCAGAAACCAACCAGACTCTGATTCCACCGCCACCAGCCGATCGACTGATATCCCTCCGGTCTTTCGTCCCTTTCGTTTGGTTTTGTTTGGCTTTTAGACAGAAATGACTGCCGATTACCGCCGGGTTTGTACCAGAGCGAACGCGCTGTTTGCTGTTCCTGCTTTGAACGCACCTCTGTTGTCTTGTTGTTATTAGTTTTAGTTTTATTATGTAGATGGTTTCATTTGGCTTGATTTGATTATTAATTTCCATGAGGTGTCGGGTGTGGAACGTCTGTTAAAAATGATCTGAAGTTTTTATCAGTTATGAGAACGGAGTACCTGAAATAAAGCTACAGCTAAGCAGACAGCAAACAGAAGACGCCGCCTCCAGCCTTCAGATTTCTCTTCTCACCATCATTATATTAAGGGAAGAAGGAGCGCTCGGGTGGTGCAGTGGTTTGTTTGTTTGTTTGTTTATTAGGATTTTAACGTCATGTTTTACACTTTGGTTACATTCATGACAGAAACGGTAGTTAATCATTACACAAGATTCATCAGTCCATCTCCAATTCACCTCACTTGCATGTCTTTGAACTGTGGGAGGAAACCGGAGCACCCGGAGGAAACCCACACAGACATGGGGAGAACATGCAAACTCCACACAGAAAAGACTTGGACCGCCCGACCTCGGGATCGAACCCACCGTGCCGCCTGGCGCAGTGGTAAAAACACACTTGCACACCAGAGCTGACCTCTCAGACTCACCAGTTTGAATCTCTGCTCTGCTACCATCAGGCAGGGACAATTATTGGCTCATCTGAGGGTGGGATTGCCGGGTATAAGACGGGGGATAATGGAGATCAGTGCGCCACGCTCTGTACGCAATACGGATTTCCAAAAATGGCAGCAGTTTAATTAGCTTTTATTTAAATCTGTAGCTATTTCTGAACTCCTCGGTTTGAAACTCAGGGTTGCCACCGGTCGGCTGGGTGCCATCTAGCGGGCACAGTTGGCAGTGCCTGCAGCAGACACTAATTGGCCACCATGTCTGCTAGGACGGGATGACTGGACTATGTGGGTGGGGTCTTCAAACGCTATATTCAGGGTCGGGACGGGTTTGGGTTTACCGGGAAACACTAAGTGATGGGCAGGACAAAACCTATATGCTGTAGATACTGCTAATCATGTCTGTGTACACACGCCTAGAACCATCAATGAAATTCTTACACAGGACAACACAAGGACAGTTTTAACCTTCCTCACAGCCATCAAATTATACAGTGGACCCAAAATATAAAGACAAGATACAATAAGCCATAAAATGACACAAATATGTGTTAAACATGGTGTTGAAATACAAACATTTTAATTCAGGAGAACTTTATTATTAACATTTGTTACATAGAAACACTGTGTACAAACCCAATCCAACATACTCATGCAGTAAAAAGTGCTTCACATGGACACCGTAGAGGAAATAAAATTAATTACAATTTTAAATAACATTTATTTAAAATAACAAAAAGTGGATAAAAAAAAGCATCCAGCATTTCCACACCTCCATCCAGAAACAACATTAACAAAGAAACATTAGTGACCCTTTAAAAACACTGAGCAGTTTAATAATCTACTAATTAACATGGTCGAAGCATCCAGATCGAGCTTCATTAAGAATTTACACTATATAACCAAAAGTATTCGGACACCTGACCTAGACTGACCTTTGTGTGCTTCTGACAAGGCCTCTGACAAGACCTTGAAGTATGTCTGTGGAAATTTGTGCCGATTCAGTCAAAAGAGGATTTATATGGCAGCGCAGGGCAGGGCACCGATGTTGTACTGATGTTCCGTTCCAGAGCTGTTGAGTGGGGCTGAGGTCAGGGCTCTGTGCAGTTCTTTAAACTGAGATTTTCTTCATGTCTATAGAGTTTATAGTCATGCTGGAACAGGAAAGAGCCTTCCCTTAACTATTGCTTCAAAGTTGGAAGCATATCATTTCTTTGATATAATTGATTACACTTGTTAGCAGTTGTTGTGGCTGAAACATATAAATTCAGTAATTAGTAAGGGCGTCCCAATACTTTTGTCCATACAGTGAATCTGGTCAGTGTGTCGCATTTCTGTCTTCATTGCAGTCTCGTCTATGGAAGCACGTTCCCGCTACCTAGAGGGCAAGAAGGCAACAGTCGGTCAAAACCATGTCATTAAAGTCGATTTCACTCTTTAAATAAATTCTATGCTTTGCGGCAACAGTTTGGGGAAGGCCATTGCTGTTCCTAGTGTGACTGAACTCCAGTATGAGGACCTGACGGGTTGAATAAATGGGCACACATTCCCACAGACGCACCCCAAAATCTTGTGGGAAGCCTCCCAAAGTAAAGGCAGGTGTGGGGGAGCAATTGAATATTAATGCTTATGCTACGGGAACAGGATGGGCGGCACGGGTAGCACTGTCGCCTCACAGCAAGAAGGTCCTGGGTTCGATCCCCAGGTGGGGCGGGGTCCTTTCTGTGTGGAGTTTGCATGTTCTCCCCGTGTCTGCATGGGTTTACTCCCACAGTCCAAAAACATGCAGACAGGCTAACTGGAGACACTGAATTGTCCTATAAGTACCTGGCCGCTAGGATGCATGAGCCAGTGCATTGTAGTGCCGGTCCCAAGCCCAGATAAATAGGAAGGGTCGTGTCAGGAAGGGCATCACGATCTGCCAGCGACCCCTAACAGGAGCAGCCAAGGAAACAGACTACTGGAACAGGATGTCCAACAAACTCATAGTCAGGTGTCTACATACTTTTGGCCATATAGCGAATGTACAAACTGTGAATGTTAATTAACAGTCGTGAACGCACCAGGCAGACGGTTCTGGCTCTGCTCATCGTCTCCACCATGAGGTACCTGAGTCCCACAGACCCCACGGTTCCTCCTCTCAACCTGGTTATCATGGAAACCACTGGGAGACAAAGAGCCTCGACCGGAGGAGGAAGATGATTGGCTGCCCGAGGTCGAAGCTCTGCTGCCAGGGCCAATCGATTCCGGTCGTTGCAGCGCCGCGTCGCTTCGGAGTCTGGAGGCTGAGGGATTTGGTGAATTTAAAAATGCTGCAATTTCTGTAAAAGAACAAACTGAGTCTAAATTTCAGCTCTCAGGAAAGAAACAATATGATGTATAAATACATGTCCATTATTTTTGGACACTATCATTCTTCATTCATTCCATAAATACATACCACTCTTTAACTGAAGCGACTTTGTTCAGCTACGTAATCAAATTGTTACAGAAAGCATCACAAACACTATGATGGCAAAATTATGTGGACACCCCTTCAAATTATTAACCTAAATCAACAGTTTGAAGCCATTTCCAGTCCCAGCATGATGAGGCGAGGACATAAAGACAGATGTGTTTTATTTGAAGGAACCCTAGTGGCCTAAACAGAGCCTTGACCCTGACCCCACTGAACACCTTTGGGATGAACTGGAACACCGATTACGAGCCAGGCCTTCTCGTCCACCATACCTGCCTGTCCTTACAAATTCAATTTCAGGCGGCTCAGTGGTAAATTACACCAGCACACGACTGCTGGGCTTCAGGGTTTGAATTCCCATCTGTGCTGTCGGCCGGTCAGGCGTCTACATACAGACATGATTGTGGTGGGGTGGTGTCAGACCCACTGTGACCCTGACCAGGATGGAGTGGCTGTAAAAACAAAAAAGAATGAGCACAAATTCCTACAGACACACCCCAAAAACATGTGCAAAGCTTTCCCAGATCACTTTGTGAGTATACAATTACTAACTGAGTATACAATTACTTTTCCTTTCACTTTGTGAGTATACAATTACTAACTGAAGCCTGTCTCTTGCTCTGTACACTAAGTCACCCCCCTGTACCCTATGTATTAATTCAGAGGGATCCCCATAGGACTCTTACGGATGCACTGCAATGACACTAACACAACAGTGACAGTAGTGTGTGTTGATCTGGTATGAGTGTAGCAGGTGCAGCAGTGTTGTTGGGATTTTTAATAGAGTTTAAACTCTTTATTAAGGACACTTACCCTGTTAGCATTCGTCCACACAACGGTGCTGAGTTTATATTTTTGGTTGGTGCTTTATTCACCTCCCAGCCTCTGTGTTTGAAACCCACCAACACTGCTGCACCTGCTACACTTCCATGGCCGAAAGTCAAAAATACCTGTCAGCACATGTACAAAAGGGGTCGAATTTCTCTACTCCAGTGTTGATCTGTCCAGTAATATCGCAACTGAGGGGTAGGGGGCTTGCTCAGGGTTCCAACAGTGGAAACTTGGGGTGTGGCAATGATAGGGCATCAACAAACAACCTGAGCTGCCATGTGTCTACCCTGTCTCAGAGGAAGCACGTGTTAGGTTTACTAACCTTAACACCAGTCCTTTGAATCCATTCCCAGTTCCGCCCTATTGATTATTAGGATGGTACGTGTGGGGTGTAGGTGGTACCTCTTCCTGGAAGCAGGTGGGTGATGGTTCTGTTCTGATTGGTCGGTTCGGCGGGTTGAAAGTTCATTAAAGGTTTACTGCTCATTCCCATCAGCACCAGCTCCTGTCTCCTCATCTCTGCAAAATACCATCCAGTCTCACCAAATACTCTCACTGATAGTGGAACATGATGGCACATGATGGCTTTTATTCCACATTTTGTTATGAAACGTCAGCGTTTGTAAATGCAGCTTCATTCTCTCACCTCTGTTCTTCAGCGCCTGGTCCCACAGGATGTGCTGCAGATCTGAAGTCCAGGCCTCCTTCACGTCCGGCCTCTCAGCCTGCAGAATGTACAGGTCCTGGATTCTCCTCCTTCTGAACCAGATCTCAAAGCACAGGCCGCTCTGCCCACAGGTCGGCGTTAGTCCTATATCACACGTCTGTGATTCGAACAGAACGAACGACAGAAAATCTTAAACAGTGTGCTCTGTGTTGAAATGATTAAGATTTTACATCCATGTTCATGGTACGAACACCAAAATCAGGGTGAAAAAGCTGAGTTTGGACCAACAAGATGAAATTCCACTCTTGGACCACTAGGCTAAAGATTCAACTTTATACCCCTAAACTACCTCTAAACCTCTAAAGTTTCACCCTTGCACACTTGGGCTACCAGAAGAGGGGGCACTATACTACACTTACTCACTTTCTTAACCGCTTATCCAATTAGGGTTGCGGAGCTGGGGGTGGGGGCGGTTGGGGTTGGGTGATGGAGCCTATCCCAGCTTTTTAATGGCCGCCATTCCATTGCAGGGCAGACACACATACACACCCATTCACCTATAGGGCAATTCAGTGTCTGCACATCTTTGGACTGTGGGAGGAAACCGGAGCTCCCGAAGGAAACCCACACAGACACGGGGAGAACATGCAAACTCCACACAGAAAGGACCCGGACCGCCCCGCCTGGGGATCGAACCCAGGACCTTCTTGCTGTGAGGCGACAGTGCCGCTCTACTACAATACTCTATTATTATTATTATTATTATTATTACTAATAACAATAACAATAACAATAATAAATTTAACATATTTTGACCTGAAAATGCATTAAAAATGGGATTAAACAAATTATTGTTGTTATTATGAATTACTATTAATAACATCAATAATAATAGTAATGATAATAATAATAATAATAAATGTAATATTTTTTTAACCTGAAAGTGCCTTAACATTTTAAAATAAAAAATATTTATTTTTATTTAATAATTATTACTTATTATTATTATTATTATTATTCATAATAATAATAATAATAGTAACGATTTGTTTTCTTTATTTTCTTTATTTATTTTAATGCACTTTAAAAAGGTTAAAAAGGTTATGTTCATTATTATTATTATTATTATTATTATTACCAGTTTGGGTTTTCTTCCTGACCCTGAGACAACTGTTCCACGTACTTTTGCATGGACGGTTGTTTGTAGGTTTTTTTAAACCTAAAGTTGTTTAAAAGTGTCTCTAAGTGTGTAAATGTATTATGTTCACTATTATTTGACATGTCCAGAAGGCCTCGGACTCCCCCACCATCTGCTGCAGTTTTCATTCCCAACAGATTAAAATAAGAGGTAAATAAAAACAAAACAAGTACCTTAAAAGACTGTTTGTAGACGTAGACGTCGTCTCCACGCGGGGTTTTCTTGGTCTTGGTGAAGAGGATCAGTTCTTCAAACAGGAACACCCGGCGCAAAGCTCGTTTCTTACGGAACATCACGTAAAACTCGTCCTGCCTAATTAACTGACCCTGTTCCTGCAGATTCACCTGAGAGAAAAGAGAAGAAGAGACTCCACAGTCACAATCACCTCATCCTCACAAACGCTCTTTCAACTGGACGAGTACAGATTTCCACAGACACACTCCAAAATCTTGTATAGTCACAACACAAAGTGCTAGGTGTTTGGGGTGGGGTAAAGCCTATGGTTTTGGGAATGGGAATGAAATGTCCAGCAGGTGTCTACCTATTTTTGACCAAGGTCTTACATCACAAGTTTAAGTGGCCTACCACCACCACCATGTCGCTGTGGAACAAGTAATACATCTTTGTCATAACACATATTGTTGCGCCTTTATTATATATGATGGGTGGCACGGTGGCTTGGTGGGTAGCACTGTCACCTCACAGCAAGAAGGTCCTGGGTTCGTTTCCCAGGTGGAGCGGTCTGGGTTCTTTCTGTGAGGAGTTTGCATGTTCTCCCCGTGTCTGTGTAGGTTTTCTCCGGATGCTCCGGTTTCTTCCCACAGTCCAAAGACGTGCAGTCAGGTAAACTGGAGATACCCAAAGCCTAGGGCAGTTGTAGCCTAGCAATTAATTAATTAATTGGTACTGGACCAAGCAGAAGGTCGCCGGTTCAAAACCCACCACTGCCAGGTTGCCACTGTTGGGCCCCTGAGCAAGGCCCTTAACCTCAATTGCTTAAAATATATACTGTAAGTCGCTTTGGATGAAAGTGTCTGCTAAATGCCTAAAATGTAAATACTAAAGTCCCCCTAGGTATGTGTGTGTGTGTGTTTGCCCTGTGATGGACTGGTGACCTGGCCATGGTGTGTCCTACCTTTCGCCCAGTGAACTGAATGTATGATTTCTTACTCACATCACAACCCTGGATGGCGTCCATAGTGAGCAGGTCATTTCCGTGGCGTAGCTGGAACCTGACCACCTCAGCAGCGCCCTGGATCTCCAGTCCCTCCTGGCTCTGTGCTGCTCCACACTCGGCCAGCATCTCCTGAAGCAGCAGGCTGTACTTACTGATCCTCTGTACGGGTTTCAGCAGGTAGGAGGACAGATCCATGCTGTCGTCCAGCTCCTTCTGTTTACACTGCATGAATGAAGAGCAACAACACTCAGTGCACTGAATTACACTACAGTCCAACCACTTCATCCTCACCCGGGTGCCCTGGACCTGGTTATTCCAGGATTGGTATTTTAGACCTTCTGAAACCCTGATCAGGATAAAGAGGCTTGTGGAAGATGAAGTATGAATGAATGTCCTGACATTTCTCACCTTGAAGAACTTATGCTGTCTGACCAGAGCATCTGATTGAGGCTTGTTCTTGCTGTAGAGAGCATAAAGTCCAAAATTCTCTTTCTGTGACCCAAAACAAACAAAAAAACAATCACACTTTAAGGCAAAATGGGTTCACTTATTATAGCGAACATGACGGTACAATTACCTCGGCCTACCAGAAGAGGGAGCACTATACTACAATACTATATATTATTATTATTAATAATATTATTATTGTTATTATTATTATTACTATTTTTATTTTTATTATTGTTATTATTATTATTATTATTATTGTTATTATTATTAATATGATTATTATTAGTAGTAGTATTACTATTACTACTAATAATAATACATTGAACATATTTTGATCTGAAAATGCATTAAAAATAGGAATAAAACAAATCAAACAAATTATTTATATTATTAATAATTATTATTAATAACAACATCAATAATAATAATAATAACAATAACAAAACATTTTATATTTTTTATAAAAATATATTATTAAATTTAAATAAAATAAATTAAACAAATTATTATTATTATTATTATCACTATCATTATTACTACTACAACTACTACTATTAATAATAATAATAATAATAGTAATATGTTTTTTTATTTCAATTTTAATGCACTTTTAATGTTAAAAATATATAATTAATTATTATTATTATTACTATTATTAATAATATTTTTTTATTTAAATGCACTTTTAAAGTTAAAACAGTTACATTTATTGTTATTTTATTATTATTTTTATTATAAAAAACCAGAATTTGCTAAATAATAATAATGTTTGTTTATTTAATTTATTCTGTTTTTAAATGGACCTTCAGGTCAAAAAATGTTAAAAGAAAACAAAAACGTAGTAAATGTAAGCAGAAACAACATGAACCCTTATATTGGCAAGAAAAAAAATTATTAAAGCCTCTATAAGGTTCCATAACTCTAAAAATAACATTCCATTATTATCAGCAGTGTGGAACTGGTTTTGCTGAAATGCTATTTGTAAAATGTATTTAAAACATATGAATGTTTCTATAGCGGTGAATAACTCACATGTCTGAGGAAGCAGCGGCCCACCATGAGAGGTTCAGTCCGACAGTCCTCGAGCTCCTGCACAAAGTAATGACAGTGGAAATCATACAGCTTCTCAAGGTTCCCAAAGATCCTCCCACGCTGACCTCTCAGGTCCGGAGGAACGTCGGGTCGTGCCAGCAGGGGGAGATAGTGGGTCAGGACGTAACCCAGAGAGCGCACGTACTCCATCTCTGTGAACAACAACTCCTCCATGATGCGCTCCAGCTTCCTGCCAGACAGACAGACAATCCAACACATCATTTAGAGCTGATTATTATTAATCAATTATATTTAAAGTTCAGCTTTATTTATTTAGTTCTGCTTTATTTGTAGGACTGGACGTTTACCTGTTTCAAGTCCGTGTTAGCTTTTAAATGGGAAAAGAGACAGAAAGTGTATAAAATGGACTAAGGACGAACATAATACAGCTAAAGTTAATATAAATACACAAACATGTTTTATTGCTTGAACAGCTAATTTTGCCTGGATTCTTTATTATTTTAACCACGTTCTGTAACGCTCCTGGTCCACATAGCAAAACACATTTATGCTGGTGTATTTAGTGAGGTGATAGAACAACGATGATAATAAGTGTAATATCTCACATAGTGTTGCTAGCAGTGCTGGGGTTGGACAGGGCGTTAGTACCCTCACTTCCCCAGCTGAGTGTCTCCTCGGAGCGGGATGTACGTCCAGAGAGCCTTGCCTCTGAGAAGAAAGCGTCAGGATGTGGGTATTGGTGATGGATTGGTGTTTGCTGGGCTGAAGAAGGTAGACAGGAAGGTACTGGGTTCTGAGGAACAGCTCCAGCGCAGGTGGGTTCTAACGTATGACCATTAAAGCAGACAGATTTGGAAGTCTGGGGTTCAGTGGATGTTGATTGATGGACCTGGGTTCTATTGGAGCTGGAATCTTTCTTGTTAGGAGGTGAGGTGTGCTGCCAGGGGAACCACTGGCAGCCAGCGGTGTGTGGAACCTCAGCTGCTTTTTGACCGTGCTCTTTTGACGTCTTCCTGGCGTTTTGGTCCTGATCTGGAACTGTAGTCGCTTTGGTTCCTTTCCGACCTTTACGTGACTGCCTGAAATTAATATTAAAGCAGGACACCGTTCCATAAATACTGTCTCTCTCCGGTCGGGACTTGGTGTCTGCACCACCGAGTGAGTTCCTACGCACGTCATGCCGTCTAAGCACCGGCGCATCTTCAGCGGAGACCTCAGCAGCGCTTCCCTCTCCGTCTCCGTGACATCTGTACGGATATGGTACAGGTTCTGGCTGCTGTCGTGCCCGCTCGAGCTCTTGCAGAATGTCCTCCAGCTGCCGACTGACCTCCTGACACCTGCGCCAAGTCATATTCCAGACCTGCATGCCCATGGAGGTGTGCAGAGAGCAGGCTTGAGCCTTCGCCTCCTGGAAGTGTTCAGGGGAGAACTCGCTGAGCTTTTCGTGGCATCGCTGAAGGGTGGCCCACTTCTCCTGCTGGGTCATAGACTGTAGTCTGTCCTGTTCCAGCTCCTGAGAACAGTCCCTGGCCACTTCAGTTGCCTTTAAATGCATAAAACAATGAAAGTATTATGTTTTAAAATCTGCATTTAGTCCTGACTGTACAGAAAAAGGCGGCAGTTTGGTAGAGTAAGGGTGCATTTACATAGGAAGCGACAAAACCGCCGCTTTGTTCAGCGCTTGGTAAAACAGCATCAAAGTGCGAATATGAGACAAATCTACATTTGTGTGGAATAAGCGTCAGATCCAGTGTTACAGCTCCACATGTATCTGTGTTTATCTGGATTTTCCTCACTGTTTCACTTTTAAACTTGTGTTTCAGCTCGAGCTTCTGAGAAATTGAGAGAATCAGAATCAGCTTCTCTCAGAGTCAGAGTAAAACGCTTATCGTTAAAAATAAAGCTTAACGTGGATTAATGTACTAAAAAAAGGAGACAGGAGCACTTAACCTCTCTTCATTATTACTGCTTATAAGTTCTCTCCACTAGTGAAATTCCTCACTCGCTGTTTTAGTACAATAAGTCACGTTAAGCTTTGTTCGTATGGCCTGAGTCACTTTTACTGCATCATATCAAACAGTTCGTCTCATAAGTGCCCAGGTGGCACAGCGGGATATTCCACTAGCACATCAGCACCGAGTTTCTGAACTCCTCGGTTCGAAACTCGGTGTTGCCACCGGGCATAATTGGCAGTGCCTGCAGCAGATACAAATTGGCCACCGTATCTGCAGGGTGGGGGCCGGAATATGTGTGGGTGGGTGGGTCTTCATACACTGTGTAAGGACCGTGACTGGCGGAAGAGACGCCTGTGCAGAATGCAGGGGCGAGAAGAGGAGGGCTGTACACGTGTCGGAAGAGGCGTGTACAGCGACGTGCTCTCCTCGGATGCAATCTGGTATCTCTCTCAGCAGCGGAAGACAAAATTGACTGCACTAAATCGAAAACAGTTCGTCTCATTGGAGGAGCTTTGAAAAAGGCAGCAGCAAACTGGGTTAAAGTTTAATCAGGTAAACTTTTGAGCGCCACGGCAAGCACAAAAGTGCGCCACACTCCATAGTGTGAATGCGCCTAAAGAAACGTACATGTTCACAGAAGTGGCACAAATGCACCATCGTCTCCAGATGATCGCAGTACTGCTTGGCTTGACGTAGAAAGTCCGACAGGTTGGATTTAAACGTGGACACCAGGGAGTGGAACCCCTCGGTTTCTGGGTAGTCTGGCCCGTGGATGCTTTCAGCTTTAGTTGCTAACCTCATTGCCTGAATCATGTGTTCCTGCAGCATGGGACACAAATCGATCAAGAATGAACCACTGCAGGAAGATCAAGTAATGTACGGTAACACCACTGTTATTACACTCAGGATTTATAGAGATCACGAATGCTTACGTTAGCTTCAGCGAGGACGTTAGAGAGGCACTGCAGGGTCTCCTGAATTCTCTCGCTCGGTTCCTTTACAGATTCAGCCTCCAGGATTCGTCTCTCTCCCTCAACTTCAAACCATTCCTTTATCTGGAGAAAGAGAGAGTCCACATGGGGTGACCGAGTCTGTTCCTGAAGGTCTACATAAGTCTGTAAAGCTACACTATATAGACAGAAGTATTGGGACACCCCTTTTAAATTCTGAATTCATGTGTTTCACCCAGGTGTGATAAAGCAATTATATACCATACTATATTCTATACTATTTCCATACTAATTATTACCTTAAATACAGACGTGTTGTTTTATTCATTGAAAAAGTTCATTTTGGGTACCTCAGTGAACCTTGACTCCATCTCCCGGAGCTGCAGTAGGAAGTCGAGTTGTTGAAAGGACATGTTGGATCTCCTGACCAGCACATGGACGGTTTCTTCCAGCTGATTATACAGGCTGTCCACCGTGTCCAGGACCTCACTAGAAAACAGTCAGAGGATTTGAGCTTATTGTGCGCCAGGAATTAGCAAATAGAGATAAAACATGCCATTTTACTGTAGTACAGTGAGTTTTGTTTTTGATGGGATAATTGTTAGTAATGCTGAAGTTAAATCTTTTTACTTTATTATGTTTCTGCTTCTGGGCCTTTTGGGGGATTTTTGCTATTTTTAATAAATATTTACAGCATTTAGCAGACAATACGATCCAAATTGCCTTACAGAATGCCTTGAGAAGCCTGTTAGAAGGAACTGCTGGTAGTTCGTAGTTTACTTAGCTGGTAGTACAAAGTTTGGAAAATATGTATAAGGTCAAGGTGTGTTCACAGTGAACACCTTGCACACTGGAAAATGCTAATACTAATACTAAAAAAATGTGCTAAAATAAAAAAGCAGCTTATATGACAGCTCATATATTACTGCTGAGTCGATGCTTTATAAGCCTCAATGCCTCAGTGAAGTAACAAACCCACATCCTTGAATGCATTTAGCATGCTTGCGCTGTAGCATTACCGGCTAGCTTCGAAGCGTGTCGATCTTACATCGCTTTCCCATCTCAACCTGGCCAGCAAAGCCCTGCCCTCCCTTTGTAAGGTGACCAATCGGGCATCCTCTAGCACATCCTTCATCAACGCTCTCTGTTCATGAATGCACTGCTGGACATCCTGAAAGACACAAATCAGAAGATCACTAGGTTTTAGAACAGACCCTATAATGAGGTGCCTCCCCTCCTTTATGTTTCTGGTATTGTGGTAAGTGGTAAAGGTTCTAGACTAGAAGGTGATCAGAAGGTTGTAGGTTCAAGCTGGTTCAAGCTATGCCAGGTTGCCTCTGTTGAGCCCCTGAGCACGGCCCTTAATTTCCAGTTGTTAGCACTACATATACCAGCAGCGACAACATGCCTATTTGAAATGTTTATATGTTTAAATGCTCTCAGTTGCCCCTTGGTCTGAATAAATGAATTAATAAATGGGTGTGTGATGCCCTCAGTGTTTCTGGGTGGCATCAGCAAGACTAAAGGAGCACACCAACACCGAGATTCTAAGCTCCTCGGTTCGAAACTCGGCGTTGCCTCCGGTCGGATGGGCGCCATCTAGCGGGCATAATTGGCAGTGCCTGCAGCAGATACTAATTGGCCACCGTATCTGCAGGGTGGGGGCCGGACTATGTGTGGGTGGGTGGGTCTTCATATGCTGTGTAAGGACCCTGACTGGCGGAAGAGATGCCTGTGCAGAATGCAGGGGCGAGAAGAGGAAGGCTGTACACGTGTCGGATAAGGCGTGTAAGTGACGTGCTCTTCTCGGATGCAATCGGGTATCTCTCAGCAGCGGAAGACAAAATTGAGTGTGCTAAATCGGGAGGAAAATGGGGAGAAAATGCATAAAAAAGCAAGACTAAAGGATGAAGTGAAAATGAAACATAAATAAATGAATGAATGAGTATTGTGTCAGTACTGTCACAACCGTAAGTTGCTTAAATAAAAGCGTTCGCTTAATGCAGCAAGTTTAAATGTATTTATTGAACTGAAATAATTACTTGTGTTAAATGTGGAAGAGCAGATGCAATCAGAGAGGGGTGTATTTACTTCTTACACTTTTCTTTAAGTTAAATGTTCATAAATTAGAATCAGAATCATGAAACTGAGAGCAGACGCATGTCGTACCTGAGCGGTGTGTATTTTATGAATTCCTTCCACTGATCTGATGGCGTCTAGGAGCAGATTTGTTGCTTTATTCAGGTCGAACACGAACGGATACAATTCCTGTAATCAAACATATTACAGTGAAGGTCAACAGACACTTAACTTACACTATATAGTCAAAAGTATGTGGACACCTGACCGTGAGCTTGTTGGTCATCTCATGTCAAAAACTAATAATATTAAATTTTGAAGTCTGTCTGGGAATTTGTGCCCATTCAGTCAATAAAGCATCTACTGTATATGACTGAGCTTCAGTTAATTCCAAAGCTGTTCAGTAGGGCTGAGGTCAGGACTCTTTCTATAGAGCTGCTTTGTGTACAGGGGCACAGTCATGCTGGAACAGGAAAGGGTCTTCCCTAATTCCTTTATATAACTGATTTATTAAGTGCAATTGAATTCAATCATTAGAAGGGGTGTCCCAATACTTTTGTTTATATAGTGTATAGTGAATATTGTGTAATTTTATTACAGCACACGAGTAACGACTTTGAAAGCTATAAAACGTTATAAACTGACGTAGATCTTTCGTACCTGATGAAGTTGCAGCCAGTCCCTCTGACTGTAAGGAAACGTGCCGTCCAGTGCCGGGCTCAGCTGGGTACAGTCTATATACTTATGAAGACCTTTCAGTGATGTCACAACCTCCTATAAAGAATAGCAGCTGAATTTATAAACGTTTTATGCTTCAAGCATCTACATGTGGAACACGTATTTATTCATTGCTTCATGTTCAGTATCTGAACTTTCCTGATCAGGGTTGTGGTGGGTCTAAAGCCTAATTGGATAAACCAGAGCGCACGGCATAACACACCCTGGACGTGGTGCCAGTCTGTTGGTCACGTATTCACTCACGCATTCACTTGCTTAATCATCACTGAAGAACAATTTATAGTTGCTATGAGGTGTGTGTGTGTGTGTGTGGGGGGGGGGGGGGGGGGTAGATATCGATATAAGGATCAATCCCAGGTCAGTAAGTGCATTTACATTTTCGGTATTTAGCGGACGCTTTCATCCAAAGTGACCTACAGTAGTGTGACAGTACATTGTCTAAGCAATTAAGGGTTAAGAGCAACCTGGCAGTGGTGGGACTTGAACCAGTGACCTTTTGTTTACTAGTCCAGTATCTTAACCACTAGGCTACAACTGCCCCACACTCACTCACTTGCATATCTACCAGAGATGAGGATCAAACCCAGGTCACTAAGTGCCACACTACCTGCAGCAACAACATGCCTTTTAGAAATGTTTATGAATATTTTTTTTCTTATATATATATTATATTTTAACTGAGGGTGAATTGGCTGCTCTCAGTTGCCCCTAGGTGTGAATACATGAATGAATGAGTGGGTGTGTGATGCCCTCAGTACTACAGTGCCCTGTCCAGGATTGTATTTCTGCCCGTGCCCAGTGTTTCTGGGTTATGCCAGATATACTACAGGATGAAGTGATAATGAAAAATGAATGAATGAATGAGTAATGAGAAAACTTTCAAACCATGTCTGCAGGATATTTCTTATGATTGTGACTCCTCTCCTTGTTGATTAGGATTATCACCCTGTGGATAACTCTCGGATGGTGCTCCTGAATAATAGAAAACACACACAAAAATATATGAGAGAATCGAGTTGGCAGAAGTTGCTTGATTTCAAGACTCCAAGGTTTAGTATGGAGAGGAATTTGAAATGCCGTCACTGCAGTGAAAATATGTGAAATGCAATACACAGACGTCATTGCTTTTCTGAGGTCATCTGGTCATCTGTGAACAAATCAGGTTTAAATGAGGTTTAATTTGCACCGTGTCTGTCCGGTTTTGCACTGGAAAACACAAACACCCACCTGCAGTGTCTGCAGAGCTTCAGTGAGTTTTGGATGTAGCGCCGCCTCACGGCCGTCATACACGAGCATCATCCCGAGCTCCCTGATCTCCTTCCTGTCAACAAACATCGAGAGGTTCTGCTGTAATTAGAATTTTCTATTTTGATAACGAGATTCAGTAATGCGTGATAAAGCAGTGATTGCATGATGACTGGGTGCTGCACAGCAATGTGGTTCCTGAGGTTTATTAGGAATTCCTCCAGGTACTCAGGTTTGCTCCAGTAGTCAGTGAGTGAATGCGTGAGCCTCTCTAAACATCTCCTACCTGATGATGGTATAGAAATAAAGCAGTAGATTTGAGATCTCTGCGCTGGAGAAGACAGAAGACATCCAGTGCTGATGATCTCCAGAAACCTCGACCACAGCTCTGCATGAGCGATCTGTGCCACCTAAGGAGCAGGGCCACGCCCGGCGGAGAGGTTACACACACAGGAAACAGAAGTTCAGAAGAACTTGTTTGATTTTCTGATGTACCTGTGAGGCTGAAGATTCCTGACTGGAGGAGGAAGGTCTGTGGATCTGTTGTTGCTGGGAATGTTGGTGTTCCTTCACTCTCAGCACTGTGAGGATGTGATGAAGACACGCTAGGATTCGTTGAAGGTCCATTAGCGAGAGGCTGGTCCTGAGGGTTGTCTTTAGAGAAGCAGTAAATGAAACACATATATGAACAAGCTCATCAGTATGAAATTAGCTTTTATTTTTACTGATTTATATAGTAAATAAGGGACAGTGGTAGCTTAGTGGGTAGGGCTTTGAGCTAGCAACTGAAAGGTTGAGGGTTCGAATCCAAGCTCTGCCATGCAGCCACTGTTGGGCCCTTGAGCAAGGCCCTTAACCCTGTGCTCTGACCCCAGCTTCCAAACATGCTGGGATATGCAAAGAAAGAATTTCATTATACTGTATACAGTATGTACGCTATATATGACAAATAAAGGCGTTCTATTCTATTCTATATTAAATGATACTCATATTTATATTGTATAACAGTTATATACGCTCTATATGTGCATATCACAAAAGAAACCTCTGTACCTTGCTCAATTTTCAATTTCTTTCATTGTTAGACACAACAAAAGGTCATTTTCCTTATTTAAAATATTGGAAACCGTTTGTGTTTCCGCTCAACACTAGAAGACGACAATAATGTAACACAAGCTAAAATGTTTTTTACCGGTGAGGACAGAATTATTTTTTACTATTTTATTGATACATTTTCTCCATTTTTCTCCCAAATTCACATATTCAGTTTTTCCTCTGCTGCTGGAAACCCCATTTACGTCCGAGGAGGGTATATTTGCCTGATACACGCACCATCTGATGTGTACGCAGTTAGTTGACCCCTTCTTATTCACGCGCAAATAAGTCCAGTCTCGCGCATGGAGAGTCACACACTGATCTCCGTGTTCCTCTGCTTCTGCATGGGCGCCTTGGTCAACAAACCAGGATCCTATCAATCCTTCCGCATCGTGGAAGACTTCATCCCCTTTTTAGTGGCCAATTGTTGTTTGCTGCAGGCACTGCCAATTTAAGTGGCTAAGTGGGTAGCACTGTCGCCTCACAGCAAGAAGGTCCTGGGTTCGTTCCCCAGGTGGAGCGGTCTGGGTCTTTTCTGTGTGGAGTTTGTATGTTCTCCCCGTGTCTGCGTGGGTTTACTCCGGGTGCTCCGGTTTCCTCCCACAGTCCAAAGACGTGCAAGTGAGGTGAACTGGAGATACAAAATTGTCCATGACTGTGTTTGATATTAAACTTGTGAACTGATGAATCTTGTGTAATTAGTAACTGCTGTTCCTGTCATGAATGTGACCAAGTGTAAAACATGACGTTAAAATCCTAATAAACAAACAAAACTGGCAGTTAAAGTCTGTGATTTACGTTACAAACCTTTTGAACTTATGTTGCTTGCAATCCCAAATTTAGTACTATTTACATTTACAACTTGCTGGTCATTCAAGTGCTATTTCCCATCATACAAATGGTCATTTCCAGTTTCCAGGACATACAGAACACTTGAACGAAGCATAAGCACATGTACCACCTGTTCGCCCACACTCGTACCATTTATAGTCATATACAGTTACGAGTCCTTCAGCTGCTAGGACAATATTTCAGTGTTTATCCATAAGTTAAATGGACCACCATTGGACCAGCACTGACCAGATGTTATTTGCTTAGTGGACAAACATTGGATGTATCATGTGATCTAAATGAGCACAGGCGCCCTAAAACACTTTAGATTTGTTCTTACCTTGCTTTGGTGGCATTCGCCTATTTAACTTTGGGGACACGAGACCGAAGGTGGTGGTCTTTCTTCCACGGACTACATGCAGCCTCGGGATCATCTCTGTACAGCTGTCCCTGCTTCCCTCACTAGGGGATCCATGGAAATCCTGGGAAACGATGTGACACTTTTCTGATGTCCCAAGCACGGTTGGTGTGAGGCAGGTGATGGTTTCCTCACCCTGGTTTGTTAAGTCCACAACGGTACCCTGAGAATCATTCGTTTGAGCCTGAGGACATTGTTTCCGGTTTGGTCTGTGGAGCGTTCGAGAGTCTTTCCGTGCACTTCTTTCAGGCAGATTTGGCTCCTGTTGCCTTTTCTCACCGTAGCTCTGATTTGTTTTGTAAGACTCCTTGTATCTGCACTCTTGGTTGGTGCTCCCCTGTCCATGCTTTCTCCTCAGGCAAGGAGTGCAAGGCTGCTCTGCAAACCTCACAGTACGAACACAGGTGGGACGATCTGGAGCAGCAGGACTGTCAGAAACAAGGGATGGAGGCATGACTCTGTTGGGCCTTTGAGAGTTGCTAGGTTGACCCGAGGTCCGACAGTTCCTCACAGCTTCCATTTCTTGGATGTGGTTTACGTCCTTTCCCACAAAACAGTTTTCACTGCGACTGTCCCAAGTGTTTGCAGACACCCAGCCTACTTGTCTCATTCCTGGCATCGTTTGGTCCATACTACTTTTTCTAGACGTGTCCACTAAGCACAAAGAAACAGCAATACCGTCCTTGGCAGGGCAGATTCTCGTCTCGACGGAGTACCCGGGTTGTCCAGGTGAACCTTGCTTGTAAGGTCTGTTCTTAGACTCCATGCGTAGAAGCTCGTCCACAAACTCTGGGTTGGCCACTTGATCCCAAGGTACTTTTATAAAACTCTGCTCAGTGGCCAGCACACAGCAGCTGAGCGACCTTCCGTGCTTGTCCACATTAAGCTCTCGAAGCCAATCCTCTGTGAAAATACGGCAGTACAAAGTCTCTGGTATGGGAATCTCCTCAAGGTCATGCTGACCCTTCTCTGCCAGGCTCCGAACCACGATGCGGACCTCCTGCTCCCGAGCAGGCACCACTTGCAGGTAGAAATCACCAGATGAGAGCAGCCGAGGGTCGATGGGAGCAAGATGGATGACAATACGGTCGTGTAAGCATAGTGGCCAGCCCTCACAGCGGAAGATTACATCAGAATACGAGGCCTGGCAATAAAAAAAAAACAGTTTAGTACACAGTATTATGGACTACACTATGTAACTGATGGATCAGGTCAGATGAGATTAGAGAATTTAAACGTTAAGACTCACACACGCTGCTTGCTGCACCCTCTCCAGGAGCTGCCTGGCTGGGATCAGAAAGTCGATCAGGCACCGAAGCGAGTCCCCGCCATAATGGGCCTCGATCAAATCAAAGAGCTGGCTCAGCACGGTGGGAGCTGTGGCCTCAAATGGCAAGTAGAGGCCAGAGAGACAGCTCTGGATGGAGAAGTCCAGTGAGTAGAAGTCCGGGTTCTAGATAAGTAGACACATCATTAAAAACCAGAAAACAAGCACTCGATCAGTTCATATGAATGCAGGACCAACTGGTTTCCAGTGGTTCTACTTTCACAAATGATCCATCCATCAGGGTTGTTTACATGTGTCTGCAGTATCGACCTTATTAGGAGACTGACATATTCTTTAGGTGATTGAAGTCCATACCTGGTCTTAAGTTTCAACCATTTAGGAAACAGAGGTGACCAAGCTTGTGAGTACTGATGTGATTAAGGCCAAGAGGCAAGACCTTAGTGAACTAAATGTCAACACTGATACCCGTGAGTGATTGAAGTTGCCGCTGCCGTGACCCAAATTCCTTTTCAAAGTCCAACAGCAAGAGCGTTTATGGTCGTGTCTAACTTCAAAACTGAATCATTTAATGTTGATGTTTCTCAACTGTAAGTGGTTTTAAGTAGTGGGTAACATTACTGGGTAGACATTGGGTTTACTGCCTTAATACATATAATACTACGTCTCCTACTGTTTTTAACAAGTACTACGATCCAGTTTAGTATCTGCACAGAACTGACACTAATGGGATCACTAGTTCAGTCCAAAAGAATGATTCCAATTCACTAGTGTGATCTACAAGAATGATTCTGATTCACTCATATAATCTAAAAGAATGATTCCAATTCACTAGTGTGATCTACAAGAATGATTCTGATTCACTCATATAATCTAAAAGAATGATTCCAATTCACTAGTGTGATCTACAAGAATGATTCTGATTCACTAGTATGATCTACAAGAATGATTCTGATTCACTAGTATGATCTACAAGAATGATTTAGATTTACTAGTATTATTCAGATTCACTCGTATGATCTAAAACAATGATTCAGATTCACTAGTATAATTCAGATTCACTCATATGATCTAAAAGAATGATTCAGATTCACTAGTATGACCTACAAGAATGATTCAGATTCACTAGAATGATTCCAATTTACTAATATAATCTACAAGAATGATTCAGATTCACTAGTATAATTCAGATTCACTCGTATGATCTAAAAGAATGATTCAGATTCACTAGTATGAGCTACAAGAATGATTCTGATTCACTAGAATGATTCCAGATCACTAATATGATTTACAAGAATGATCGAGGTTCACTTGTATGATCTCTAAGAATGATTCTGATTCACTAATATGATCAAGAAGAATGATTTAAATTCACTCGTATGATACAAAAAATGATTCAGATTAACTTGTGTGATTCTGATTTAGTAGTATGATCAGCATTAATGATTCTGATTCACTAAAATGATTCAGAGTCACTAGTATGATGTGCACGAATTATTTAAATGTATTAGTATGATCTTTAATATTGATTTAGGTTTAATGCTAAACATTTATAATCAAGACAGTGTTCTAAAATATGAATGTTGATTCACTAGTATGATCTGTAAGATTGATTCCAACTCACTGGATTGATTCAGTTTTAGTATAATGGTGAAAGATTCATTGTGATCAATATGGTAAAACATAGTGATTTGGATTCACTACTGAAGTAATAGATTATTTAATTGATTTAAAATACCAAGTATTGCAAAGAATAAAGCAGGTAGTAAAGACCGACTCACTAGTATTTAATTATTCAGATTCACTAGTATTATAAAATATTTGTTTACATTCACTAGTACAGTCTTATTTGTTCAATGAATCAGACCCACTGTGGCCCTGACCAGGATAAAGCTGTGGTACAACAGACAATGAATGAATAAATGATTGAATGAGTAACGAAACATTCAGATCCAAATGTTTGATTCAGAATCACAGTTGTACTAAAGATTCATTTAAATGAATCTTCAGCAGTATGTAAAAGATTGAGGCAGGTTTAGTTGTGAGCTAAAAGACTTAGAATTACTAGTACAGTAAATGCTGAAGTGGTAAATGACGGATCCCCCAGTATAATCATGAAAATGGATTCAGCATGACCAGTATGGTGAAAGGTTGATTCTGATCTTCTCTGATGGTCTAAATGAAGGCGTACAGAGTCAGTGAGTCTCCCAGAAGAGTCTGCAGTTTCACATTCCCACCATTTCCTGACCTTCTGACCTAGAAGTTCCTCTTATAGCATAGTCTGGATTTAGCTCAGCTGCTCAGTCATCATCACAACAATCGTAGAATGAAGTGGATGCACATCTGAGGCACAAGTGGAACTTTTATTTACTCAGAACTGATGTAAATATTTCATTAAACGTTACAGAACTTGAATGGAAGTGAAAGCCAAGCAATAATTAGCATGTTTTCATTAGACTGAAATAACTAATCTGAAGTACATTATGTTTATTTGTCTCTTATTTGATAATCGATTGACTGATTTATCTGAAGGAAGAAAAGCACATTATAACATCCGACTTGTAACCAGTCAAATCAATTTCACTTTTTGTAGCAATTCACATCACAACTATTGTTGTAAATTAGCATGTTGATTTATTTGTTCTGGTGACTGGATTTAGCGCTAGCTCGTAGCTCCGTCCTGCAGCTGTCTCTCCCCTCAACGTATGAAGTACATGATAAAACGCTCACAGTTGGGAGACAGTGACCTCTGACCCTCACATTCATCCATTCATCTCTCACATGACTGACCGGTGCGGTTGTAGATTTGTCTGATTGAACATTAGCAACATCTCTGGACAGAGACTCGTGGGTAGTAATTGGCAGCAGCGTGGTGCATTTTTACCAAATTAAAGGACGTCTAGTGCCATGAAAGCCACTTTAACGTGTGTGTATGTGTATGTATATATGAAAATTACTATTAAAGTTACTATTAAAGTCTTACTTTATACTGAAACCTCACCTGAAACTGCACATTCATCCATTGCTTATAACTGTGTGTGTGTGTGTGTGACTTGACTGTATCCATATATTTGTCTTATTGCAGTGTTGGTTGATACAGTTATCGATTATATGTAAAGTACAAAAAACTATTCAAATCTAGTTGTTCTGATTGTTATTGATTTGCACTTGTACTGTTAATTCATTGTTGTATCATGATACTGGGGCTTTCTATCTATCTATCTATCTATCTATCTATCTATCTATCTATCTATCTATCTATCTATCTATCTATCTATCTATCTATCTATCTACAAAGCATCAGCATGAATAAAGTGCACAATGCTAGTTCTATCATCACATATTTAAGGGTTCCTGATACATAGTGTTTACTCAGAAGTTTGTTTGTTTATTAGGATTTTAACGTCATGTTTTACACTTTGTTTACATTCATGACAGGAACGGTAGTTACTCATTACACAAAATTCATCAGTTCACAAGTTTATATCGAACACAGTCACGGACAATTTTGTATCTCTAATTCACCTCACTTGCACGTCTTTGGACTGTGGGAAGAAACCGGAGCTCCTGGAGGAAACCCACACAGACACGGGGAGAACATGCAAACTCCACACAGAAAGAACCCGGACCGCCCCACTTGGGGATCGAACCCAGGACCTTCTTGTTTTGAGGTGACAGTGCTACCCACTTAGCCACCGTGCTGCCTTACTCAGAAGTAAAGTAGTATTGGTATTGAGTATTGGTTTGCAAGTTCATAGGAGAAAAGTGGATGGACCAAAGATCCAAAATATTAGTATGAGCAGGACAGCTTAGTGAGCATTCTTCAGCTGGAGAGTAAGACTGATATACTTTGAGTTTGGGTTTTAATTATTTGTTAACGTTAGAGGTTAAAAAAAAGAAAAGAAAAAAATTGACATAATAATAAATAAAGAAAAAAAAAGGTCATATAGAGTTTTTTCTCTCAAATTTAATAGTGATTTTCAATACAAATCATATAATCATTTGAGTAAAACATTAAACCTTTAAAATAAGCACCTTTTTATAATTGTTTTGTATTTGTTGCTACTAAAAAGCAAGTCAGCATGTTTGTGAAAGTGACCACATCAGTTCCTCTTTGTACAAAAGCTCAGATTTAATCGAGTCTGATCATTTCCATTGATATGCTGATTAACTAGTGGTCTCATACGATTGGCCCCAAATGTACCTGAGATAAATAAACCAATAAACTACCCAGTCCAGCCAGAATACCATCCTGTCCTGCCACTAAACCATTCAGTCCAGCCCGTACATCACATATCTACATAATTTGGCTGGAGCACTGGAATCTTAAACAAGGAAATGTTTCTGTTTCCTGTGTTTATATGACAGATCTGTTCCCAAACTGAAACTCATCTGATGAACAGATTGAGATTTTGTCAACGGAAATGTTTCAGCATTCATCGTTTATCCGTTCTAAAGCTTTCAACAAACTCTCACAATCAGTTCTTAAGCGACGTCAGTCATGCCAGCCTTGAGATTGAATTGCTTTCAGCAGCAGGAACAGACTGATACGAAATAAAGGTCAGATAAAAGCAGCCAACTTTAAAGTCTGAATGTCTTTGAGTGGTCCAGGCAAAGTCCAGATTTAAACCTCATTGAGCATCTGTGGAGAGACCTGAGGATGGCACAGGTGCTCACCCTCCAATCTGACAGAGCTTGAGAGGATCTGCTATGAATAATGGGATAAACTGCCTAAATCCTGGTGTGAGAAGTCAGTGGAGATGTATCCAGTGAGAATTTCAGCCTAAATTGATGCCAAAGTAGCAAAGTACTGGTTAAATAATTTTGTGAATAAGAAATGTTAGGGTTTGTACTTCCGCATTATGGATGATTAATGCCTAGTTCACACGACACGATTTTTGCCCTGATTTTCGCTCGGCGACTGGTCGGCGCTAGATTTGCCGGCTCGGGAGCAACTCGGCGTTCTCTCGGCGATCAAAACTCGGCTCTCAATCTCTATGTGTGAACTACTCAACAATTCGATCCGAGCGGCTCGACCAAAGCGAGATTACTAGCTTGTCGAATATCTGACTGGCAATGAGTGCTATGTCGAACAGCCAATGAGAACGCAAGATACGGTGTGAGGGGAAACGCAGGAGAGGAGTGTAAAGAGGTGGGACAGGGGCGTAATATAGTTTATATCAGAATACATCAGCACACACACACGTTTTACAGTATTTCTGACCTGATCGTTCTCTACAAAACAAAACACCAACACTGCATTGCAAAAATATTTATTAAAATCAACTCACTACAGAACAATCCATACTGGTCATGTTGCCAAATCCACTCAGATTCGTTTATTTTTCCTCTTTGTTTTTATGCTGCACATCAGCGCATTAACAAATTTTGATCGCTCGCTACTTGTTGACGTGCGTTTTTGGACGTGGTGTCAACCTTTCGTCACTTCTCGCTTTCGTTTTCGTGACAAAAAGTAGTTTGTGAGACCAGAGAAGCTCGCCTGCAGTGCGATTCCAGTTGGTGATAGATGGTGTAGTGTGAGACCCCCTATCGCCGATCAGTCGTGTAGTGTGAAAGCCACACCGACTTGAAAGACTCCCGATTACAAGGGATCCAGTCGTGTAGTGTGAACTGTACAGCGATCTGACAACTTGGAAAGTCGTATAGTGTGAACTTGGCATAAATGTAGATTGATGGTTAGTCAAGGGGTCTGAAAACTTTCTGAATTTCCCGGAAAGTAATCAAGATGAAAAAAGCAAAGAATATTAGATCTTTGTTAAAACATTATTATTCCAAACCATTATTTACTTCTCACCTGGTGGTAAAAACACACAACATAACCAGTTTTAATTGATCAAAGAAGCATTAAAATGGCATAAGAATTAATGGCATAAATGAATGTTTCCTCTCTGAGCTTCCCGTCATGTTTTCACTTAATTCATTATTTGTGCTTCAAATGAGCAAAATCATTCCTGCATATTAAATCTGCGCATTAGTGTATTGAGATTCCAGTCTGTCGTGTAATTATAGTGAACACGGTTGGCTGCTTCTGTGAGACATCAGCACTTAAACAACCAGCCTCAGACATCGGGGGCAAATTACAGCTACAGGAATCACTGAACTGTTTATTTTAACATTGTTTCTTCTAAAAGGGTTTCATTAGAAATGCACAAAGAGCTTTTTGCCAGTAAGTTCCATGTAAAAAGGAAAGTACCAGCGAAGGAAGCGTCTCCTCTGTACCAGTCAGTCCTAGGTAAGAAGGTACATTGATCAGCCATAACATTAAAACCACCTACTTCTTTCTACACTCACTGTCCATGTTATCATCACCATTTACCATATAGAAGCACTTTGTAGTTCTACAATTACTGACTGTAGTCCATCTGTTTCTCTGCATGCTTTGTTATCCCCTTTCATGCTGTTCTTCAATGGTCAGGACCCCCACAGGACCACCACAGAGCAGGTATTATGTAGGTGGTGGATCATTCTCAGCACTGCAGTGACACTGACATGGTGGTGGTGTGTTAGTGTGTGTTGTGCTGGTATGAGTGGATCAGACACAGCAGCGCTGATGGAGTTTTTAAATACCGTGTCCACTCACTGTCCACTCTATTAGACACTCCTACCTAGCTGGTCCACCTTGTAGATGTAAAGTCAGAGACGATCGCTCATCTATTGATGCTGTTTGAGTCGGTCGTCTTCTAGACCTTCATCAGTGGTCACAGGACGCTGCCCACGGGGCACTGTTGGCTGGATGTTTTTGGTTGGTGGACTATCCTCAGTCCAGCAGTGACAGTGAGGTGTTTAAAAACACACCACCACCATGTCAGTGTCACTGCAGTGCTGATAATGATCCACCACCTAAATAATACCTGCTCTGTAGTGGTCCTGTGGGGGTCCTGACCTTTGAAGAACAGGGTGAAAGGGGGCTAACAAAGCATGCAGAGAAACAGACAGACTACAGTCAGTAATTGTAGAACTACAAAGTGCTTCTATATGGTAAGTGGAGCTGATAAAATGGACAGTAAGTGTAGAAACAAGGTGGTTTTAATGCTATGGTTGATAAGTGTATGTTCTCTGTACCTGCAAGTCCCAAAGAAGGACTGATCTCATCTGTCCTTGTCGGTATTAGTAAAACAGACATCTGAGTACCAAAAAAAAAAAAATAATAATAATAAAAAAAACATGCGCAGCCCACAATGGAGAATGTGGACAGGTCAGGGGCAGTGTAGAAATGACAGCTGGTTGTCACAATATAACAAGATTGGTGAAACCTTGTTCATGAAGAGAAACTGACACACATAGGCAGTGATAGCTCAGTGGTTAAGGTACTGGACTAGTAAAAGGTTGCCAGTTCAACCCCCACCACCGCCAAGTTGCCACTGCTGGGCCCCTGAGCAAGGCCCTTAACCCTCAATTGCTTAAAATTGTGTTCAGTCATAATTGTAGGTCGCTTTGGATAAAAGCATCTGCTAAATGCCGAAAATGTAAATGTAATGTAAATGTACATGAGATATCAGCGCCTCCGTGCCCCCAAAATCGGCAAAGCAGAAGAACACGACTCTTAACGTGACTCACTTTCGAGCCGTGTTACAGATAAATTGTTGATTTTAAGCTTGTTTGACTTGTTTGTAAAGATCGTCACCTGTCCACAATCACCTTCTAATTTATGTAATCTTAATTCATTATTGAATTACATCTGATCATCCAGTCAATAAGCTTCAAGCCAAAGGTGACAGTTTGGGTTTTTCTTCCAACCTTGGCAAAGAGACCAGTGTTCTGTGTACTGTATTTTGTATAGAGGGGGTCAAACTAGCCCAGTTTAGATAAGCACAGAGAAGTTATCAGCTATAGTAAGAATATTATTAATGAGGAATACCATACCAGGCCATACCATAAAGCTGAAGGGATTGGTAGAATACACAACCTAGTGAATACAGTGCTGTATGTATACTTTACATATCTATAAAATACCTGCAATGAACCAAGTCATGCGTGTCCCCGACAAGTGTGTGTAAACTTTAGACTCCAAGTGGTGCAGTGATGGTATTTGTGGGTAAATCAGCTCATCTGTCATTTCCTCTGTTACTGTGCTGTTTCTTTAAGGAATCCCCTTATTGCTATGCAGGGTAAACACTGTCCACACAATGGCTTTCCTTTCCGAGACATTAAACAGAGCACATAAGCTTTCGCACTGAGAACCACAAGGTTCAAACCTCTACAAAGAAGCATCTCCTTAAAAGTCCAGACAAGATGAACAACAAAACATGAAACGATGGAATTAAGATGCTGCTTGTTCTATCTAATTATTGATCACTATAATTACTTACACTAATGAAAGTGTGTAGAGGATGTCTTACCATGTTCATCATGGAATGAGTCTGTTAGCGAGTCTGACGTCTATGTTCCGTCCTCATCGGTCTGGTCTATAGTACAGTGACATGCCGTTCGTGTCTGACAAAACCAAGTATCCCTCTCTCTCCGGCAGTTATGTTGGTCTGCCCTGATTTCTGGAGAGGGTAATGTAAACTGAACGATGAGCATGTAAGGAGCAGAATGAGAGAGATAGAAGGGATAGAAAGCCAAAGCCTGAAAGTGCGTTTCCCCGGAGAACTTCTTTACTTCAATTTCCTGCCTGTGACTCTTTACCCCCGGTGATAAATTACATGGTGGCAAACAAATTCGCACGCTTTAGATTCAAAAAGTACATGAAATTTTTCTCACAGTTCCGTCCAGACTGGCTTTTTTATTAATTAGTTAAATAAACTGTGTGGTATGAAATCAGAATAATACACCTCTGGTGACAAGATGAATGAGTGCAGGTCTCTCCTGACCGTTACCAAAGTGTAAACAATGCACTGATGATAAGTAGAAGTAATGATTTGGGCAAAAGTAGGCACAGACTAATTAGAAATAAAAACACCAGTCTTATGTTCACGTTTTTGTTTCACGGACCAAATGAAGCCCCCATGGTGAAGCAGTGATGTCTGTTTCCTGTCAGAATTAGGACAAAACTTCAGTGTCTCCAGAACTGGGTTTGTTATGTTTGTCTTTTTGAAAGAACAAGAACTACAAAAGGGATTTGATCAGGAACATCAGGGGTTTCATTCTCACAGAAAAGAAACAGCCGTCCTCGATAGCAGCAATCCTGTGATAGCAGCAATTAATCTGCTGTACGTCCTCACGTCCTCATTATCTAACATCTAACACACATCTAACAAACAAACTGTATTAAAGCTGCGAGCCAGACATTTACATTATCAGCATTTAGTAGAGGCTTTTTTCTAAAGCGGCCTACAATTATGACTGAATACAGTTTGAGCCATTGAGGGTTAAGAACCTTGCTCATGGGCCCAACAGTGGTGGTGGTAAGGCGTGAACTGGCAACCTTATGATTACTAGTCCAGCATTTTAAACACTGAGCTACAAATGCCAAGTAAACTATCAAGAACAGGAAACAATCAGCAAAATCGGCTGGAAGTTCAGACAAAATGATTTGAATTGAAATTAGGGCTGTCGAAGTTAACGTGATAATAACGCATTAACGCGATTTCAATTTAACGCGATTAAAAATAATAGTGCCGTTAACGCAAATTCTAGTTCATGTTGATACTTGACTGGTAGAACAAACGTTTTAATGTCGGACTTGCCACCGTTTTTCATTTGCGGTTTGTTAACATAATGTAACCGAGCGTGGTAGTGATGCACTTATAAAGAAATAAATACACGCTATATTCACAAGTTGTCGGGAGCAGAACACTTTTATTAACTTATTCTGTTAAGGTACCAAATACCGGAAAGCTGAGTCAAGCACGTTAGTCCATGCACTATGGAAGCCCCAAAGGGTCAAAACACACTCACTTCGTGTAGAAACGGCCATCAAACCATTATCACAATACAACCACAGAAAAGTCTGTTACAATAACTACGCCTTATCCCACCTAAAGCACCGCTGATCTACAATGTTTGCTGATGGAGAAATTCTAAACTACAATCTGACATTTACTGCCTAGTATGTGAGTGAATAAAACTCCCTTACAGTTTTCTCTTGTCCCAGCAGTTTTTAACATCAGTACATTTAGCATAAAATGTGTTCACCATTTTAATTGTAACATTTCACTTAAAAATCCTTGTTTTCTATAACATTTACACAGATTTTTTTTAATGCGATTAATCGCGATTAACTATATGAAATTCTGAGATTAATCGCGATTAAAAATTTTAATCGTTTGACAGCCCTAATTGAAATGTTTAAAACGTACACTATACAGCCAAAAGTTTTTGGACACCTGACCATGAGCTCGTTGGTCATCTCATTTCAAAAACAAACACTATTAACACAGAATGACCTCCATGTGATCTGTTCAGCTATAACGACAGCCACTCTTCTGAGAAGGCTTCTCATAAGACTTTGAAGTATGTCTGTGGGAATTTGTGCCCATTAAGTCAAAAAAGAGATTTGCTTGGCTGGTCAACAAAGCCTCAGTTGATGTCCCAGTTTATTTCAAACCTTTTCAGTGGGGCCGAGTTTCTTTAAACCGAGCGGCGGCACGGTGGCTCAGTGTGTAGCACTGGCGCCTCACAGCAAGAAGGTCCTGGATTCGATCTCGGTATTGGGGCAGTCCTTTCTGTATGGAGTTTGTATGTTCTCCCAGTGTCTGCGTGGGTTTCCCCCGGGTGCTCCGGTTTCCTCACACAGTCCAAAGATGTGCAAGTGAGGCGAACTGGAGATACTAAATTGTCCATGACTGTGTTTGATAGTAAACTTGTTAGCTGATGAATCTTGTGTGAGCAGTAACTACCGTTTCTGTCCTGTCATGAATGTAACCAAAGTGTAAAACATGATGTTAAAATCCTAATAAATAAATAAATCTACCAAAAGTTCCATACTGCAGCTTTAATGTGCTGCTTTTATCCAGTCAGATCAGCTCTGCTCACCCATACTGACCTTGGCTGGTCACGCTTTCAGCTATGTGTGCACACACGTGTGTCAGAGCATCTGGAAGGGTCGAATCAGTCATCATGTCAGCGGCGGGGCCTTTTAGTGCCATCAGCCTTGGGCGAGACGAGGGCGCCGTGTCCAGAGACTCGGACCAGAGCGGACTGTGTTGTTTACACCCGGAGGTGCTGCTGTTAATCTGAGTCCGTCATCCTCGTCCTTGACTGAGTGAAACAGAATGACTACATGAATGTTGATGCTCTGGCTTCAACCAACACACACACACACATTATATCATCAAAAGTATGTGGACACCTCTTCTAATGATTTAATTTAGTTAGTTCTTCCACATCCATTGCTAACAGGTGTATACAAATGATATAAGGTAAATAATATGCATTCATTATATGGCAACAGTTTGGGGGATCCCCTTTATCTTTCACCCTGAGCTCTGTAAAGCATGATTTTTATCTTCAGCATTTAGCAGACGCTCTTACCCAAAGTGACTTACAGTACTGTGAAAGTAAATATTGTCTAAGCAACTGAAGGTTAAGGGCCAGTGACCTTTCGATTACTAGTCTGGTACCTTAACCACTAGGCTACAACTGCCCTATTTGACTAGTTGATTTGACTAGTTGTGTGCAAAGGAGCTCCAGTTGACTACAAAGAGCCCTGGTAAACACTAAACCCAACTCAAAACTTCTGGGATTAATTACATTTGGATCGTGAGCTGGACCTTCTTTTTCAACATCAGCACAAATTCCCACAGACACACACACCAAATTCCTGTGGCTGATATTAAAGAAGGTCATAGGTTCAATTCACAGGCGGGGCGGTCCTGGTCCTTTCTGTGTGGAGTTTGCATGTTCTCCCCGTGTCTGCGTGGGTTTCCTCCGGGAGCTCCGGTTTCCTCCCACAGTCCAAAAACATGCAGTCAGGTTAATTGGAGACACTGAATTGCCCTATAGGTGAATGGGTTTGTGTATGTGTGTGTGTGTGTGTTTTTGTGTGTGTCTGCCCTGCAATGGACTGGCACCTCATCCAGGGTGTTACTGTGTGCCTTGCGCCCATTGAAAAGCTGGGATAGGCTCCAGCAACCCCCACCCCAGCCCTAAATGGATAAGCGGTTAAGACAGTGATTTCCCTTTTTCTTTCAGCATGATGCCCCTGAGGCTCTATAAACATGATTTGACTAGTTGTGCAAAAGAGCTTCAGTTGCCTACACAGAGCCCTGGTGAACACTCAACCCAACTCAAGACTTTTGGGATAAATTACATTTGAATCACGAGCCGGGCCTTCTCTTCCAACCTCAGCACAAACACTCCAAATTCTTGAAGAAAGGCTTCCCAGAGGAGAATCTGCTGGTTCAGCATCAGTGCCTGACCTCACAGATGCTCTCATTTTATGGACACAAATTCCTAGAACAGAATAAACTGTGACAACCACAAAATGGGGGTCAACACTATACTTCTGCACATGGTTGTGGAATGGGACGTCCAACAGGCTCATGGTTATGTGTCCACAAACTTTAAGCCGTATAGTTTAGGTGGTAACGCATCCAACACTGTGTATTTAAGCTCCATTCCTGATCCAGCACCTGATCGTAAACACCCCTTCACGTTGTAGCTCTCTATTAATATTGCGCACAGTAATGCGATCCCTGCGGGGAATGTGGCAGAAATGCAGCAGTACCGTGCGACGCTTTTGCACCGCTGTGCACTTGTTAAATTCACTCCTTAGTGGCAGGAAGCTATTTTGATCGGTCCGTTGCTGGAGCGCGTCGTCGTATGTCACTCAGAGCTCGGGTTATTTCTACTACTCTGACTTCAAATGCGACCCAGCAGTAAGGACTTTGAACCGGCCACGCCCGTCTGTCTGACGCATGCTGTCTTGCTTTTGATTTGTCATATGTGATGTCTCTCAGGATTAATGACTGGAGATTTAATGTTTCTCTAATCCCCACAGGCAAACATTGGCAGAAGAGCGGATGGTTGAAAAGCTCACAGGATGCCAAGTCTGTTCATCACGTGTAAGTGCTGATGTTGGGAAGTGGATATATCTTGACCGCTTGGAATAGGAGACCCAGGAGTGCTGTAGTGCTGCATAAAAATAACTCACTACCATGGTTCCGACCAGCTTACAAGCCTAAGATCACCATGTGCAATGCCAACACATATCTACACCAACACGCTACCATTCGACTACCAGCACTACATGCCCCCTTCCCTCTCTCTCCTCAGCCAGTCATGTCTGTGTAAATGCCTGACTGGTTGATAGCACTTCTGAGATTCGAACCCTCTCTGTCTCAGCTAATGTGACACAAAATGAGCTCTATAAAGAAATTACATGTATTGTTTGGGTAGGCGCCCAGCCTCCCGGGAGCAGAGCTGAGATTCGAAACGATGAATTTGAGATGTCAGCTCTGGTGACCTAGTGTGTTTTACCGCTGTGCCACCTGATCTGCCTCTG
Organism: Trichomycterus rosablanca; assembly: GCF_030014385.1. NCBI lineage: Eukaryota > Metazoa > Chordata > Actinopteri > Siluriformes > Trichomycteridae > Trichomycterus > Trichomycterus rosablanca. The sequence goes on along the minus strand of NC_086006.1, from coordinate 25,705,232 downwards.
GAGCATCTGTCCATAATGTGATGTTTTACAAGCACAAACTGTAAATATATTCATCACACCACTGATCCCAACTAATAACGATGCCACAACTGTTACCCATGCAACAATACAGAGAAGCTGAAAGTGTTTGGAGGAGAACCCTCTTCAAACCCTGAACTTCTCTCATACTCCAGGTCCTCTTGCTTCATTCTGATGACGCATCAGTTCTCTGATTTTCACCACAGCTGCACAAACACTAACAGACAAGGCAGCACTGACCGCTCACCCAAACGCCGTGTACCCACCGGAGCCCTGAACAGCTCAGCATGGAAGCAATGGCCAACAACAGCTGACAGCGCAGACTAGAACGGACAGGAAAGAAGAAGTCTGTTGGACTTAATTAGAATTAAGGTTGAAAGTTTACATACATGTAAGATACAGTCCAGGTTTGCCTGCTGCTTTCAATATCACCACGCTGACCGAGAAGGGGCTGCATACTACCGCTTGTCGCCTCATGCTTTTTTACACTTTGTAGTGGTGCAGTCTTACAGAGATGATCATGCTATACTCAACGTGTTCCTCCACTACTTGAGTCGACACCTTGACCAGAAGGTGATGTTGCAACAGCAATGTAGAGAAAGCCAACCTGACCTTTCTGGGCAGGCTGGTAGCACCCAAACTCAAAAGCTTAAAGCTTTCTGTGACTCAATGATTGGAACACATACACCCTCCCCCCCCCCCCCCCACACACACAGCTTAAAAATAAAAGTAAATAATAACAAAAAGTCAACAAATCTGCTTTTTGTAATGTAGAAAATGTTGCATAAACTCCTGATTGCACAGCTGATGAGTTCTCTGTGTCCATATAAATAGGGCTCGCTTAACTGGGCTTGTTTAAAAAGTCAAAGACAACAGCAATAAAAACAACAAAAGACAACAGGTGGCATGGGTGACACTGTACACAGTCAAGCAAGCTTTATGTCACCATAGGCTAATAGGAAAGAAACATTTAATTCAAAATCTTACTGGTAGAATAGAAGTTACAAGTGTAAATGGTGTGTACGCTGCAGTTAAGTACACCACTCATGTTAAAGAAGCTCTATTTTTTGCCCAGAGAACCACATACCACCACATACCAAACTGGTTTATGGACCTGAGAACATGTGTTTGAGTGAGCGAACCAATGTGACTGTAGTGTTGATTTTTGATTGTGTGATTGCATTTTATCTAATCCTGGCAACCCAACATTATTGTTTTGCAGTGTTAAATTCTTGCACGTTTTAATCCCTCTTTAGGTTATCCCTTAAATAATGTCTAATTCTTCTAGAACTGTAGTTACTAGATTGAGAAATGCAAGTCTGGACCTGTCAGTTGGTCCTAGACATTTTAAAAATAGTCCAAATGGCGCCACCCATTAAATAAACAACAAGTTCAAATCACCAGCATCACAAACCGTTTCCCATGAGAACATGTTCGGTCTTTACATGCATGTAGTTCCTCATGACCTACCTTTACTGCTGACAGCAGCGACTCTATATCCAACCTCAGCCTGAACACAGTGTGCACTGTGACAGGACCGGGACCCTCCTGCACCCCACTCCAAGGCTCAGTCCCAAATTAGACACTGACTCACTCTCTGTTTAGTGCATCTAAATAGGAATTGGGACAGAGTTTGGGATTCAACCCCTTTCTTCCCACTGAGGATCTGAGACATACAAAATTAATCCTGATCATTCATTCATAATGTCTTTGTAATATAAACAAAAAGTATGTCCAGGTAAAGCTAATGTGAAAGGCCATGTGTTTGGCATTTTTATGTTGTGATCTCAAGATAACAAGTTGTTTTCTTGAGGTCACGACTTCTCAGGATAACAAATGTTGCGTACACTCCACCGAAGCTGCAAATCTTGTGGATCTCTTGCACATGGACGTCTTTATGAGACAGTGGTAGCCTAGTAGGTAGAGCTTTGGGCTATCAACTGAAAGGCTGAGAGTTTGAATCCCAGCTCTGCCATGCAGCATCTGTTGGGCCCTTGAGCAAGGCCCTTAACCCTCTCAGCTCCAGGGTTACAAGCTGGGATACATGAAGGTAAAGTTTTGTTGTAATGTATATATGACAAATAAAGGCATTCTATATTCTAAGGCGTTCTGTTCAATGCAGCACGATGTATGTCAACTTTCCAAACTTCACGTCTGTTTACTTCCAGCTAGCGCTGCTAGGCATCCAGACATCTGATCTCTTCACTTGTTTCAGTAGTTCCTATCAATTTTGTACAGCATTAGTTATATTTAGTGTTATTTTAGTGTATTTTATAATGTTCATTGTTGTACTTACAGTTGTTTAATTTTATTCCGAGTAAGAGCTTACTCAGTGTGGCACCAGTGCTAACAGATTCACCTACATTGTTTAAAATAAATTGCAATAAATAAAAAAGTAACATTATACACTGATCAGCCATAACATTAAAACCACCTCATTCTTTCTACACTCACTGTCCATCTTATCAGCTCCACTTACCACATAGAAGCACTTTGTAGTTCTACAAATACTGACTGTAGTCCATCTGTTTCTCTGCATGCTTTGTTAGCCCCCTTTCATGCTGTTCTTCAATGGTCAGGACCCCCACAGGACCACCACAGAGCAGGTATTATTTAGGTGGTGGATCATTCTCAGCACTGCAGTGAAACTGACATGGTGGTGGTGTGTTAGTGTGTGTTGTGCTGGTATGAGTGGATCAGACACAGCAGACCTAGTTGGTCCACCTTGTAGATGTAAAGTCAGAGACAGTCGCTCATCTATTGCTGCTGTTGGAGTTGGTCATCTTCTAGACCTTCATCAGTGGTCACAGGACGCTGCCCACGGGGCGCTGTTGGCTAGATATTTTTGGTTGGTGGACTATTCTCAGTCCAGCAGTGACAGTGAGGTGTTTAAAAACTCCATCAGCATTATTGTGTCTGATCCACTCATACCAGCACAACACACACTAACACACCACCACCATGTCAGTGTCACTGCAGTGCTGAGAATGATCCACCACTTAAATAATACCTGCTCTGTGGTGGTCCTGTGGGGGGCCTGACTATTGAAGAACAGCATGAAAGAGAACTTTTAAGCTCTTAAGCTCCTCACCCTCGTAATTGAAGACGTAGCTCGACTCGTACAATTGAAACTCTTTACTTCTTTAATAATGATGTTGGAGCTTTACTGCTCGCTTCTTCCAGACTGCAACTCCTTCAAGCAATAAAAACACAGTCATGATTACAGCTAACCAGTTAGCGCTGATGCTATACTGAGTGAGTTACTGATGTAATACAACAACAAACATGATAAAATACACTGAAATGATACTAAATATATATATAACCCTATAAAATACACTGAAATGATACTAAATATATATATAACCCTATAAAATACACTGAAATGATACTAAATATATATATAACCCTATAAAATACACTGAAATGATACTAAATATATATATATAACCCTATAAAATACACTGAAATGATACTAAATATATATATAACCCTATAAAATACACTGAAATGATACTAAATATATATATAACCCTATAAAATACACTGAAATGATACTAAATATATATATAACCCTATAAAATACACTGAAATTATACTAAATATATATATAACCCTATAAAATACACTGAAATGATACTAAAAATATATATATAACCCTATAAAATACACTGTAATGATACTAAATATATATATAACCCTATAAAATACACTGAAATGATACTAAATATATATATATATAACCCTATAAAATACACTGAAATAATACTAAATATATATATAACCCTATAAAATACACTGAAATAACACTAAATATATATATAACCCTAGAAAATACACTGAAATAATACTAAATATATATATAACCCTATAAAATACACGGAAATAATACTAAATATATATATAACCCTATAAAATACACTGAAATAATACTAAATATATATATAACCCTATAAAATACACGGAAATAATACTAAATATATATATAACCCTATAAAATACACTGAAATAACACTAAATATATATATAACCCTATAAAATACACTGAAATAACACTAAATATATATATAACCCTATAAAATACACTGAAATAATACTAAATATATATATAACCCTATAAAATACACTGAAATAATACTAAATATATATATAACCCTATGAAATACACTGAAATAACACTAAATATATATATAACCCTATAAAATACACTGAAATAATACTAAATATATATATAACCCTATAAAATACACTGAAATAACACTAAATATATATATATAACCCTATAAAATACACTGAAATAATACTAAATATATATATAACCCTATAAAATACACGGAAATAATACTAAATATATATATAACCCTATAAAATACACGGAAATAACACTAAATGTGTATAACAAACTTGTTAGAAACTATTGAAACAGGTGAGGAGGTCAGATGTTTAACCCAAGCCCGAATAAAATTAGCAGGGTTGCGTCAGGAAGGGCAAAACTGTGCCAAGGCTGTTATGTGGGTGAGATCCGCTGTGGCAAGACCTAAATATATGGGAGCAGAAAGAAAGTAGAAAAATAAATACATAAAATGCCATTAAAATACCACAAATAAATGCTGCCAGTACCGACTGATTCCAGTAGATGGAACCGAGACATCAGTGTTAGCATTTTATTTACCTCAGTAAAGATCATATATTTATATACAGTATATGTACTGTATATAAAACCAAAAATGTACACATTAATTGTCTGAAGGTAGTGCATGGCATCCTGGAAGGGTCAGCATAGCTCTGTCCACTCACCCCAGTCCCTGGAACCGGCACGGGCCGTCACAATCCTTTGATTGCACACTGGGGGGTTATATTTAAATTTAGGCAATACATATGATCATACCTATATTGCTTTTTCCCTACTTAATGTTAAGATCATTTTTTGTAGAGTTATGACATAAACGATATCACCAATGATATGTGGACGCCTCATCGTCAGACTGTTGGACATCCCATTCCAAAACCTGGGCAGAGGCGGCACGGTGGCTCAGTGGGTAGCACTGTTGCCTCACAGCAAGAAGGTCCTGGGTTCGATACCAAGGTGGGAATCGAAGGTCCGGGTCTTTTCTGTGTGGAGTTTGCATGTTCTCCCCGTGTCTGCGTGGGTTTCCTCCGGGAGCTCCAGTTTCCTCCCACAGTCCAAAAACATGCAGTCAGGTTAACTGGAGATACAAAATTGTCCATGACTGTGTTGGATGTAAACTTTTGAATGGATTAATCTTGTGTAACAGGTAACCACCGTTCCTGTCTTGAATGTAACCAAAGTGTAAAACATGATGTTAAAATCCCAATAAACAAACCTTAACATTGAGATCATTTTGGTAAAGTGTAATGTCAAATTGGCTATGTCTGGACGGAATGTCTGAAATCCAACGATGGACGACCTTGACCAGGATAATGTGGTTGATGAAGAAAATGAATAATAAAGTCTTTATAAACCTGTTAGTCAAGGCCAAAATATCAGAACTCAGTAAGGGTGTGAACATGATTTCAGCCAAAAAGTTCATTATAGTGTTGTGTATGTTGATTTCAGTTCCAGAAACGATTAAGGGGGTGAATATTTATGCAGGACGCTGTTTTTGTGTATAGTGTATGAATAAGTCCACGTTACTAAACTTAACTGAGTTAATAAGACATTTTTATCTGGGATGAAATGCCAGCCGAAATCTTCCCGAAAGCCTTCAGTAATCCCGGCAAATGCTTAGCCGTTAGCAGCCAGCACACAGCGAGTGAGTTTTTATTTACTGAACTTAGTGAAGTTTCTGACCCACAATGCATCAGTGCACTAACAGAGCGCAGCGGAAGCTGAAGCAGGCAGCCGTAATTAACTGTTCATCTGAAATGAGACTGAAATCATGTGCAGTGTTTATTTTTGGTCCTAAGTGTTCCAGTTGGAGTTGGCACAAGGAGGTGTACTGGTGCCCAGATCTCTGAATGCCATCTGCGGGCGGGCGGTGCTCGTTAGGCCACTGTTTGGAGAACTTCTCACACATCTGAGAGAACTCACAGACCTCTAGTGGGTCCCTCGAAACCTGCTCCAGTTCCAGCTAACAGTCTGTGCAAACTGATAATTGATTTCTGTTCATGCATTCACTCATCCTGTCTGTAAATAAACCCACTGGTTTTTCACCCTTTCTTGCCACGTTCTTTTCTCAATTTAGTCATATCCCATTCTGTTTCCAGTTCCTCAACCACTGGTTGAAAAGATCATTGGACTAGCAACCCCCCCATTGTGGTGGCACGTATCAAGATGCTGCCTACAACAATAGATCAACAATGGATTTTAATATGGGCAATTGTAGCCTAGCGGTTAAGGTACTGGACTAGTAATCAGAAGGTCTCTGGTTCAAGCCCCACAACTGTTGGGCCCTTGAGCAAGGCCCTTAACCCTCAATTTTAGGACCCCTCCTCTTCTCACTTTATCTGCTTCCACTGGGCTCCATTTTGAGAAAGCATGGCATCTCATTTCATTGCTACGCTGATGACAGTCAGATATATGTCCCGCTGAAGAAGAAAGATGCTTTCTCTATTAAGCCACTTCTGTTATGTCTTAATGACATTAAAGCCTGGATGGCCTTAAATTTTCTGAATTTCAATGAAAAGAAAACAGAAGTGATGGTGTTTGGTCCCAGTGGTTCCTGTGAAGCCCCTCCTGTTGATTTGGGCCCTTTGACACAGCATGTGAAGCATACAATCTCTAACTTGGGTTTTAAGATGGACAGTGATTTTAAATTGGACCGTCAAATTGGTGCAGTAGTCAAATCCAGCTTTTTCCATTTGAGGCAGCTGGCAAAGGTGAAGTCAATCCTTTCACATGAGCACTTTCAAACAGTGATCCATGCCTTCATCACATCTCGGCTGGACTACTGTAATGCACTTTATTTTGGAGTCAGCCAGTCCTCCCTCAAACGTCTCCAGTTAGTGCAAAATGCTGCGGCCCGACTTTTAATGGGATCACGTAAGAGAGAGCATATAACCCCCATTCTGGCCTCCCTCCATTGGCTGCCCGTGCATTTCAGAGTACATTTTAAGATTCTGTTGTTTGTTTTTAAATCTTTAAATGGACTTGCCCCGCCTTACCTCGCTGAACTGCTCCATCCCCACACTTCTGCTCGGTGCCTCAGGTCAGCTGATCAGCTGCTCCTGGAGGTACCAAGGTCAAAGCGTAAGCTCAGAGGGGATAGAGCTTTTTCAATCGCTGCCCCTAAATTATGGAACAACCTACCACTCCATATTAGACAGGCCTCTTCACTGGCTATTTTTAAAACTAGTCTTAAAACCCATTTTTATTCCTTGGCTTTCAATCCAGCATGAGACTTCTCATTGTTTCTAGTGTTTGTTTTATGTTTTATAATTATCTATGTACAGCACTTTGTCACAGCTGTTGTTGTTTTTAAAGTGCTCTATAAATAAAGTTGACTTGACTTGACTTGACTTGACTTGACTCAATTGCTCAGACTGTATTTTGTCAAATAACTAAGTCGCTTTGGATAAAGGCGTCTGCGAAATGCCGAAAATGAAATGTAATGTAAAAGATTAGTGTGCTAGACTAGTGATCAGAGGGTTCCTGGTTCGAGCCCTACATCCGCCACTGTTGGGCTCCTTAACCACTGGTTGAGAAGATCATTGGACTAGCAACCCCCCCATTGTGGTGGCACGTATCAAGATGCTGCCTACTTTTTTACAACAATGGATCAACAATAGATTTTTATATGGGCAGTTGTAGTCTAGCGGTTAAGGTACTGGACTAATAATCAGAAGGTTGCTGGTTCAAGCCCCACAACTGTTGGGTCCTTGAGCAAGGCCGTTAACCCTCAATTGCTCAGACTGTTTTCTGCCAAATTACTGTAAGTCGCTTTGGATAAAGGCGTCTGCAAAATGCTGAAAACGTAAACGTAATGTAAATGATTAGTGTGCTAGACTAGTCATCAGAGGGTTCCTGGTTCAAGCCCTACATCCGCCACTGTTGGGCTCCTGAGCAAGGCCCTTAATTCTCAAATGCTTGCTTTGTATTCGGTCAGCTAAATGGTGTAAATTTACAGTACTGTGACAGTATATTGTCTAAGCAATCAAGGGTTAAGGGTCTTGCTCAAGGGCCCAACAGTGGCAATCAGGCTTGAACAAGTGGCCTTTTGATTACTAGTCCAGTACCTTAACCACTAGGCTACAACTGCCCTAATGTAAATACATTCTCACAGACATTTGTACCACATACAGAGAGTCACGCTATGCCTCTTCTACGTACCACCATTACTTGCTGGCGCCTCGACCAGACAGCAGGAGTCGCTGTTTCAGGCACAATTAGGAGAAACACTATCCAAACGTTCAGATGTGCTTTTCAGGCTGGTAAAGTTCAAGCTTTCAGACTTGAAGACCTTTAGTCAAAAGCTTGGACTCTCTGCGGTGGTGAGGGTAGGGTATAAGACTGCTGTGCCACCCAACTGCCCAGCGATTGGCTCTGTAAGTTCATATGTGCTTGTTTTAACCAGCATACACCTTCAAACTTAAATGACTTTAACTGCACTAAGGTTTTTTCCATGATCTAAATGAACCATCCAGAAAAATGGATGGAAGCTCCTAAGTGATGCAAGTCTGACCATGAGGAACTTCCCACCTGTCTTCTGAAGACGTCGATGTAGGTCATCGTCTCTGAGTATGACGTGTTTAATTAAACAGAAGAAGACACGTCACCCAGAAGCTCCTGTCACTTTCCTTTGGTTTGGGTTTGTTATTTGCTCCTGGTCTTCAGTAGAGAGGATTAGCACTTTAATTAGGTTAAAAGCTTCATCTCAGCAGAGCAATCGCTAATCCAGCGTCTCTCTCTCTCTCTCTCTCTCTGTGCTCTGTGGACACGTCTCTCGACCTCTCCGTCTGACGGCATGTCAGTATTCCTCTCTCTTATATAATCATCTGTTCACTTCACTTCTGCTCTTCCATTCTGTTGTTCCTCCTCCTCTTCCTGCTCTCCTACCGCATAGTCCTTGACTAGCATCGTTAGTCCCCCTCCACAGCGACTGGATGAAAACGTTCCTGCCTTATTCTGCTCTTATTTTCTTCTGTATTCCACATTTGGTGTTCTCCTAGATTGCACCACCAGGCTTTCCTGTAGGTGAGAGAGATATCTGGCGTTGGATTAATAGAGGTGTTGGACTTTCAGCCATGGGGTTTAACATCGGGTCGCATACATACTCCAATCAGCTGAACATGCTGATAAGAAGGTCCGCGACCACCTAACCTTATTTTGGTTTGTCTCGTCCCACCTTATTTTGTCATTCCCAAATATCATCCTCATGCTGACTGAGGGGGGTCACAGATTAGCACCAATCCACTCCAAAATGTGTGAGATTGCTGGCAGCTTCTTTACATCAGCCAGCGATGGATTTTTAAAAAGTAAGTGACGCTGTGCTCTATGTTTCTTCACGACCAGACAGTAGGGGTCACTGTTGCAGTGTTAAAGAAACATTTTGTTAAAGTGCGACCTGATCTTCCTCTGAACTGGTTAATTGTGTGTGTTATATAAACATATATAATATAAAATATTATATAAAACAGTAATCAGAAGCTTGCTGGTTCAAGTTGCCACTGTTTGGCCCCTGAGCAAGGCCCTCAATTGTTTGAATTAAACTTTGTCACAGTTGTAAGTTGCTTTGGATTAAAACGTCTGCTAAATACCATTAGGGGCGGCACGGTGGCTCAGTGGGTAGCACTGTAACTTCACCAGGGGCGGTCCGGGTCCTTTCTGTGTGGAGTTTGCATGTTCTCCCCATGTCTGTGTGGATTTCCTCCCACAGTCCAAATACATGCAGTCAAGTTAACTGGAGTCACTGAATTGCCCTATAGGTGAATGAGTGTGTGTGTGTGTGTGTGTCTGCCCTGCGATGGACTGGCGCCTCATCCAGGGTGTTACTGTGTGCCTTGCACCCATTGAAAAGCTGGGATAGGCTCCAGCATTAGGCTCCTGATTGGATAAGCAGTTAAGAAAGTGAGTGAGTGAGTAAACACAATTAGAACATATGAAGCCTAGCAGTTAAAGTACTAAACTAGTAATTGGAAGGTCGCTGGTTAAAGCCCCACCACTGACAGGTCACCACTGTTGGGCCCTTGAGCAAGGCCTTTAACTCTCTATGGCTTAGACTGTATACTGTCACACTATGGTAAACTGCTTTGGATAAAAGCATCTGATAATCAGTGTAAATGAAATAAATACATGAATGAACACCCTAAAATAGCTTCTTTGTTGCGTCCCAAACTGCCTAAAATAGATCAGGCGTAACACGCCGTCAGACGTCACAACAAACTCGGGCTCTCGTGTGTCACATGGCCGCGAACTCGCGTCGTACCTGCCTTCGATTGGCTGGCTGCGGATTGGCCTCGGCGTGCGGTAAAGAGGTGTGATAGAAGACGCTGTGAGCAGCGCTAACGCTAACGTCCCCTGCTTGTGTAAAGCTGAAAGGCTTCCACAAATAGTCGGCTCCCACAGAGAGAGTAATTGGCGTAGCGTCTCGGGGCACAAAAACAAGAAAGCGTCTGCGCTTAGCCGCCAGCGCGCCACAGGAAGTGCCTCTGTTTCCATGAGCTGGTGGGCCAGGGCCTGTGTTTACTGTGCTGGTCTGCTGGAGATGTTCATTTCAGATTCAGACTCTTATGTGAGGTCGTTTAGAAAAATGTGGAGTAAACAAAGTTCTGTTTTATATAAATATGTTTCCTATATTACACACAGCAGTGAGAAACTAAAGGTGCTGAGCTTCCAGAACAGCTTCAACAACCGCGGTCTAACTTCCACTATCTGTCTGTCTGTCTGTCTGTCTGTCTGTCTGTCTGTCTGTCTGTCTGTCTGTCTGTCTGTCTGTCTGTCTGTCTGTCTGTCTGTATATCTATCTATCTGTCTGTCTGTCTGTCTGTCTGTGTGTATATCTGTCTGTATATCTGTCTGTATATCTATCTATCTATCTGTCTGTCTGTCCGTCCGTCCGTCCGTCCGTCCATCTATCTATCTATCTATCTATCTATCTATCTATCTATCTATCTATCTATCTATCTATCTATCTATCTATCTGTCTGTCTGTATATCTGTCTGTATATCTGTCTGTATATCTGTCTGTATATCTGTATATCTGTCTGTCTATCTATCTATCTATCTATCTATCTATCTATCTATCTATCTATCTATCTATCTATCTATCTATCTATCTATCTATCTGTCTTTATATCTATGTGTCTGTATGTCTGTCTGTCTATCTTTATATCTGTCTGTATGTCTATCTGTCTGTCTGTCTATAATAATATATGTCTGTCTGTCTTTCATCTATCTATCTATGTCTGTCTATCTATCTATCTGTCTGTCTGTCTGTCTGTCCGTCTCTCTATCTATCATGTGACATCTGGTCCTTTTGCCATTTACGGCATTATCATTTATTAGGATCAAAATGTTTTTTCACATTGATCAGGTGATCAGATGTTGAATTGTGTTTCATTCTATGCTTCCAACTTGCAGCAACAGTTTAGGGAAGGCCTGTCCCTGTCCCAGCATGACTGTGCCCCTATGCACAAAGCAAAGCTCTATAGACATGAAGAAACTCCAGTGTCCTGCACAGAGTCCTGACCTCAATCCCACTGTACAGTTTTGGAATGAACTGGAACATCAACTGAGGCTTTATTGACCAGCCATACAAATTCTCTTTCAGCTGAATGGGCACAAATTCCTACAGACGTACTTCAAGGTCTTGTGAGAAGCCTTCTCAGAAGAGTGGCTGTTGTTATAGCTGACCATTTGTTTTTGAAATGGGACGTCCAACAATCTCATGGCTAGGTGTCCAAATACTTTTGAAAATAGTACCTGGTGCCAATCACTTTCACATTATTGCCAGTACTGCCATGCAGCTAACATACCAAGTTTGAGATTTTGTCCTTAATAAATGTATGAGGGAGTAAAACAGAGTATCACTAAGTATTGGGACGTAATCTCCACATGTTCATTTCTGTGCCTGAAATCTGTTTTGATGTCTTAAATCTCATATAAATTCCGATAAACATGTGCGTCTTTCCACCCCTGTTAACAAATAAAGGCAGATTTTAATGGTAGTTGAAGCCTGAACGAGCACAAAACTGTAACCATAAAGCGGAACCTGCAGTTTAAAGCTTTTAAAAAATGTAATTGGTGGTTTGTTGCTCATTTTTACTCATTATACAGGAACGGCGCCAAACATGACATGCTCTCCAGCTCCTGAGTGCATGTGCTGGGAGATAATTGGCCATGCTGCAGTGACCTTAGTGTCAACAAAACACCAGCCAGTAAAAAACTGATGAAAGCGTGTTTTCCTCCCACTGGGAATTATGATGTTTACTGGCACTACAGGACCTTCTCTCATCCCAAATATATATATATATACATATATATAGACAGACATACAGACAGATAGGTAGATAGACAGATAGACAGACAGACAGACAGACAGACAGACAGGCAGGCAGACAGATAGATAGACATGTAGATACATAGATAGACAGACAGACAGATAAAAAGATAGATAGATAGATAGATAGATAGATAGATAGATAGATAGATAGATAGATAGACAGACAGACAGACAGACAGACAGACAGACAGACAGACAGACAGACAGACAGATAGATAAACAGATAAATAGATAAACAGATAGATAGATATATAGATAAATAGACAGACAGACAGACAGACAGACAGACAGACAGACAAATAGACAGACAGATAGATAGTTAGACAGATAGACAGACGGATAGATAGACAGACAGACAGATAGATAGTTAGATAGACAGACAGATAGAAAGACAGACAGACAGACAGACAGACAGACAGACAGACAGACAGACAGACAGACAGACAGACAGACAGACAGACAGACAGATAGATAGAGCTGAAAAACACCAAAGGCCGGCATTGGAGCTTGGTTGGTGACACTGTCGCCTTACAGCAGGAAGGTCCTGGGTTTGATTCCCAGGTGGAGCAAACTGGGACCATTCTGTGTGGAGTTTGCATGTTCTCCCTGTTTCCGTGTGGGTTTCTTTCAGATATAAAGACAGATTAATTGCAGTCAGACTAATTAGAGATATTAAAATTGCCTTTTATATAAGTGTGTGTGTGTGTGTGTGTGTCTGACCTATGCTGGACTGGCGACCTGTCCGGGGTGTTTCCTGAGTGACCCTGGGGTGTTAAAAGTGGTAGTAACAGACAGTGAATTAACTTTTCATCAAGTTTGCAGAATTTTGTGCTTTTCGTACATAGAATTAAAAGTTCATTTGCTGATTTATTTTAAATTGCATCTACTTCAAAATGAAATGATAGCAGTAATATAGTGAGTTAATCTTTAGCTAAAGCTTTAGGCCCTACATAATTTATGAGCCGTTTCCTGTCTAATGTGCAATTTGCTGTGGAACTCTAAATGTGAGGTTTGTGTTTAGTGATTGAAAATTTTTCATTCGTGCAGCGTTCAAGTGCTTCACGTTTACTGGTTAATCTGCACTATGAGGCGTCCTAGCAATCGCAATCCTACAGCAATTCAGTTAGGAATCGTTTAGGCAAAATGTCCAAGATGTCGAAGTAAAGCAGCTAAAAACATGACTCGGGTAACTGAGTTTGGAAAACTCTCAACCAAACACAGGAGAATTTTCGTATTTGAGACAGAACATGAAGCCTGAAGGAAGTTCTAGGTTTACAATCAGCTATTAAGGGAGCTGTGCTGTGTGTTGCAGCTTCCATTTATTCTATCATTTAATTTATGAGTGTCATTTAATGACTGTAGTAAAATGTGACTCTTTTCTTTAAAAGTCTGTGAAATTTAGGCCGCTCAGGTGGCGCAGCGGTAAAAACACACGCTGGAACCAGAGCTGGATCCTGAATACATCGTATCGAATCTCAGCTCTGCCTGCCGGCTAGACTGAGCGGCCACATGAACAATGATTGGCCTGTTGTTTAGATATGGGCGGGACTAAGCCGGCTAGGGTCTCTCTGTCATGACTGGTGCAATTACGACCTCTGCTGGCTGATTGATGGCGCCTGCACAGAGATGAGAAAAGAGTGCTCTCAGGGTGTGTCTCTCCGTACACAACGCTGAGCTCACTGCATTCGTCAAAGTGTAGGTGATGAGATGCATACGGCTGCTGCCCACGTGTCGGAGGGGACGTGGGTTAGCTTCGTTCTCCTCAATCAGAGCGGGAATCGGCATTGGTGGAGAGGAAGCATGATGCAATCGGGCAATTGGGCGCGCTTAAAAGGGAGAAAAATGCATAAACAAAAAGTCTGTGAAATTTTTATTCTACTCTCATTCATCTGCCTGATTTTATTATTCAGAGATCTGCTTCACGGCCTCTTCCTGTTTCCCCGTCTCTTCTGGGATCGTTTACCCCGGCTTTGCCTGAGATCCGACTCTTAAGATGGTAATTTCCTGCTCCCTGCGTGTCCTCATCTTTCCATATGCCTTCTTATACTATTTGGGACTGAATCTTTCTCCCTCCGATGCTCTTTTTCTTTATAATCGCTTTTCCTTCAGACAGGTTGAGCATGTAAACACTCGCCACATCCATCACGGTGCAGCACGACAACTTCAGTCCACTCGACCGAGCCAAAAAACCCGCCATGAGCTTCTGTGTTCTACTTTCTAACCAAATCCACGTCCACCTGTCTCCTTATTCACCATCTCATGTCTTCCTGTTCTGTATCGTCTTGTGTTATTTACGATGCTGCTGGGAATTAGATTGTAATTGACTTCATCCATACCAGACTCAGAACTGTAAGGAACTGTTTTGATCAGATCCAGCTCCGGGTTTCAGCACTAAATTATAAATTATCGTACAATCAGGAAGAAAATTGAATTGCAGAATGAATTATCAGCCAGGTCATGATGGAAATGACCACATTTAAACAGTTTATTTTTATTAATCACGTCTATTTTTTGAGCTAAATGGATTTCTCAGAGTACATTTATAGTCTTTAATGAAAGATGAGATTTTACTCAGGAGATGAAGCCAATTATCCACAAGTACAGTTAACCTTTGTGACCCCTTTTTACCAGGAGTGCTGATAATTCACAAGTGACAACAGAAAGAAAGAAAGAAAGAAAGAAAGAAAGAAAGAAAGAAAGAAAGAAAGATTGTAGAAAATGTTTTGAAAAAATCCCTTTTTTGTAAAAAAATTTTTTAATGCACTTTATCCCTTTTTCTCCCGATTTTTTGCGCAAATGAGGAAAGCCGTGACTAACACACGCCCCCTCCGACACGTGTGCAGTAGCCGACTGCATCTTTTCACCTGCACGACGCAAGTTCATATGCGGATCAGCTTTGTGTACGGAGAGCCACACCCTGATCAGCATTATTCCTCGACTTCAATCAGCCACCAGAGGTCATAACTGCAACAGTTATGAGGTCCTTATCCGGCTTCCCACCCTGTATGAACAACAGCCAATTGTTGTTCATGTAGGTGCCCAGCCCAGATGGATGGCAGAGCTGAGTTTCGAACCGACGAGTTCGAAATGTCAGTTCTGGTGTGCTAGCTCATCGCTGCCTACCGCCAATCAAAGAGGGTCGAGGTGATCGCTTCTTTTTACCCGCCATAGCACCGCGTGCAGGTCACCAGGGGCAGGGTCTCACATAGCACCCCATGAAGGTGCCTTGACAGGCCAACAGAGGCCACACTTGCCCCAGCGGTGCTAAACCCTTGTTCAGCTGTTAACCCACCAACCCCAGACACACAGCCAATCACGTGTCTGTCCATATAATGTATGGATTTTGCAATAATAATTCTCAGTAGAATCAAGAACAAATCCGAACAATTCTCAATCCAGAATGTCATTTCACAGCAAGAAGGTCCTGGGTTTGATTCCCCAGCCGGGCAACCAGGGTCCATTCTGTGTAGCACCAAGGGGCAGCATAGTGGCTCGGTGGGTAGCACTGCCGCCACACAGCAAGAAGGTCCTGGGTTCGATTCCAAAGCCAGGCAACCAGGGTCCATTTTGTGTAGCACCAAGGGGCGGCATAGTGGCTCGGTGGGTAGCACTGTAGCCACACAGCAAGAAGGTCCTGGGTTTGATTCCCATGTAGAATAGTCATAGTCCTTTCTGTGTGGAGTTTGCATGTTCTCCCCGATTCCTCTGGGTGCTTTGGTGTCCTCCCACAGTTCAAAGACATGCAGTCAGATTAATTGTAGATACTAAAATTGCTCTAGATATGAGTGTGTGTGTATGTGTGTGTTTGTTTGCCCTGTGATGATGTGTGTGTGTCTGTCCTGTGCTGGACAGATTTTTGCTGTGTTAGGTAGCACCAACATAAGAAATAGAACCACCACCTCCCCAGCCCAGTCGGCTGAAGTTTAAACTCAGGTTAGATCAGGGCAGCGGGGACACACTGAGCCTGCGATGAGATTCGGGGCTGGAAGGCTCCGGGGTTGAGGGAGGCGAAACCTCCAGGACGAGGGACACGGGGCTGTCGGGAGAGTCCGGAGGGTCGGATAGATCCGATCTGCTCTGTACGATCTCATCAGGGGTGTTTGCTGAATGACCCTGGGGTGCTAAAAGCAGTGGTAAAACAGACAACGTTCACCCCTGTCTGTGTGGGTTTCTTCCGGGTGTTCTGGTTTCCTCTCACAAGTCCAAAGAAAGGCATTTAGAAAACTGATATGTGTGTGTGTGTGTGTGTGTGTGTGTGCCCTGTGATGGACTGGCGACCTGTCAGGGGTCTTTCCTGCCTTTCGTCCAGTGAATCAGACCCACCGTGACCCTGACCAGAATAAAGCGAAGGTAAAATAGACAATGAATGAATAAATGCATTTTGGATTTGGTCCATTTTTGTTGTTAAATACTCAGTGGTTCAGGTTTGAAGATGTTTGCGTTTCTCACCCACATTTCTCACCGGAGCTTCATCACGTTTTACTGGTGGAGGTGGAAAATTCGACTGGTATTTAAGTCTTTTTTTCAACACAACGTCAGTAAAAGATTGTGAAGTCGTGAGGTGTGAATTGCTGTGAAACCAGCAGGGAGAATATTAAACATGTCATTTCTAGCCCGACGTGTTGGTGGTGTATTCACCCCCCTCCTCGTTCAGAGATGGTTCGTTCCGGTTTGATTTATGGCGTCTCCTTCAAGGCTTGTTTGTGCCACGGAGGAACGTATGATTTGTTAGTGGATGGACGTGTGGAATCTGTACAAGTCACTGAGTTCACTCCATCACAATTCTGTAAGAAGGCTTCAGCTGATCCACACGATGCTGCATCAGAGTGAAGCATCGGCCCAGAATAACTGGTAACTCTTTAAATTAATCCAACACGGATATATGACCTGCCCTGATTGGTCTGCTTTACACTGTCTCTGTCTCCAACCACTATTAGCACTCGCTTCTCTGAGGCCTTCATACTATTTGGTACATAGTTGCTACACATTATTTTTTGTAGTATTAATATTTTTACAGTGGGTGGCATGGTGGCTCTCTGGGTAGCGCTGTCACCTCAAAGCAAAAAGATCCTGGGTTCCATTCCCAGCTGGAATAGTCCGGGTCCTTTCTGGTTTGAGTTTGCATGTTCTGAGTTTCCTCCGGGAGCTCCGGTTTCCGCCCACAGTCCACAAACATGCAGTCAGATTAATTGTAGACACTGAATTGACCTATAGGTGAATGGGTGTGTGTATGTGTGTGTGTATGTGTGTCTGGCCTGCAATGGACTGGCACCCCGTCCAGGGTGTTACTGTGTGCCTTGCGCCCATTGAAAAGCTGGGATAGGCTCCAGCACCCCCTCGTGAACCTAATTGGATAAGCGGTTAAGAAAATGAGTGAGTGAGCTTTGTTTAAACAGTGGGTGGCACGGTGGCTCACTGAGAAGCGCTGTCACCTTACTGCAAGAAGATCCTGGGTTTGATTCCCAGCTGGAATGGTCTGGATTCTTTTGTGTGGAGTTCTCCCAGTGTCTGTGTGGGTTTCCTCCAGATACACCGGTCTCCTCCCATAAGTCCAAAGACATCCAGTCAGGCTAATTGGAGATACTAAAGTCCCCCTAGGTATGAGTGTGTGTGTGCCTGTGTCCTGTGATGGACTGGTGACCTGCCCTGCCTTTTGCCCAATAAATCAGACCCACCACGGCCCTGACCAGGATCGTGCTATGTTAGCAAATCTAGACTCTCGCTGCCATCAAGCTTTAGATAATATGAGAACCATAAGTGTGTAGCTCAGATATAAGAGACCCCGTGACCAGAACTGTATAAAATGTCTGTACTGTGTGGGTGGTGCAGCGGTAAAACACACTAGCCCACCAGTACAGACATCTCAAGTTCGCAAGGTTCGAATCTTAGCTCTGCTACCGGCCCGCTTGGCGTCTACACAGACAATATTAGGTTAATCCGAGGAACGGAGGGAGGCTGCAGTTACGACGTCTGCTGGCTATCCTGGTAATCTGTTCGCTCTCTCATGACATTTTTAGGAGCCGTACAAACATAAAGAAAATTTATTATAATAAATACGTTGCATTTAATATTTTTACTAAATGACTGGCTGCAGTCCATCAGGACACGTGAACTACAGGCTGGCCACCTGTTGAACAGACCTGCTCCAAATCCACCGCAGGATCCACCGCAGGATCCACCGTGGCTTCGTCTGGTTCCAGATTCCTGATCCAGGTCTCCTGGCCCGGTGGTTATCGGGTCTGAGTGTGTCTCTCGTTGTTGCAGGAAAGGCTAATGGAAATGTTCGAGGCACGCGGAGAAGCCGTCTGTTAGCTTATCTCCTGCTGCCTCCGTCTCCCCACTGTGTCAAAGCCTCCATCAGAGCTTCTTATGTTGACCTACAAATCTCCCAGAATTCCTGTCAGGTCTGTTTGAACTAGTTTTAAAGTTGGAGCTCTAAAAGTGTATTTATTTTGATTGATTTGGGAGGTGGGGTGTTACTGAGTAAAGGTGTTTGGTTTTTTGCAGAACGTTAAGAGGAAAATGCAGCAGACAACGACAACAAGACAACACTGAAAAACATGAAATACAATGCTGAACCAATTTACTGAAACACTCCTTTAATTTTTTTGTTTATTTTATGTGTTTCAGCCACAAGAATCGCTAACAGGAAATAATATGGTTCCAACTGGAGTGGATTAGAAGTGAGTGAGTGAGTGAGTGAGTGAGGAAGTAAGTGAATGAATGAGTAAGTGAGTGAATGAGTGAGTAAGTGAGGAAGTAAGTGAATGAATGAATAAGTGAGTGAATGAGTGAGTAAGTGAGGAAGTAAGTGAATGAATGAATAAGTGAGTGAATGAGTGAGGAAGTGAGGAAGTAAGTGAATGAATGAATAAGTGAGTGAATGAGTGAGGAAGTGAGGAAGTAAGTGAATGAATGAATAAGTGAGTGAATGAAAAAAATGAGTGATTGAGTGAATAAGTGAGTGACTGAAGAAGTAAGGAAGTGAGTGAATGAATGATTGAGTGTGTGAATGTGTGATTGAGTGATTGTATAATTAAGTGAGTGATTGAGTGAGTGTGTGAGTAAATTATTTACTCAGTGAGTGAGTGTGTAAGTGAGGGAGTGAATGAGTGAGTTTGTGAATGAGTGAGTAAGTGAGTGAGTGACGAAGTGAGTGAGAGAGTGAGTGAATGAGTGAATGAGTGAGTGAGGGAGTGAATGAGTGAGAGAGTGAGTGAATGAGTGAATGAGTGAGTTTGTGAATGAGTGATTGAGTGAGTGAATGAATGAGTGAGTGAGTGAGTGAAGGAGTGAGTGACGAAGTGAGTGAATGAGTGAAGGAGTGAGTGACGAAGTGAGTGAGAGAGTGAGTGAGAGAGTGAGTGAGTGAGTGAGAGAGTGAATGAGAGTGAATGAGAGTGAATGAGTGAGTGAGTGAGAGAGTGAATGAGTGAGTTTGTGAATGAGTGAGAGAGTGAGTGAATGAGTGAGTGAGTGAATGAGTGAGTGAATGAGTGAGTGAGAGAGTGAATGAGTGAATGAGTGAATGAGTGAGTGAGAGAGTGAATGAGAGTGAATGAGTGAGTGAGTGAATGAGTGAGTGAGTAAATAAGAGAGGGAGTGATTAAGTGAATGAATAAAGTCCTAGTTGAGTGAGTGAGTGAGTGAGTGAGTGAGTGAGGGATTGTGGGTGTGTGTTGCCATTCACTCCAAGGGTTTCTGGGTGACTCCAGATTAACTGCAGCTCCGACCAGAAGTGAGGAGTGAAATTAAACAAATGAATAAATGAAGGAAAAATGAAAGTGACCAGTGTGTGTGTGTGTGTGTGTGTGTGCGCGTGTGTGTGTGTGTGTGTGTGTGTGTGTGTGTGGGTGTGTGTGTGTGTGTGTGTGTGAGGAGATTATGAGCTGAAATGATAGCGCTGCTGAAACACACTCTAAACAAAGCCGCTCGGCTGCACTGGGACGGGTGGGGATCTGGAGTCTGGTGTGACTGGACTTCTAACTAGCTTACTGGCGGCGTAATGAACGATGGGAACGACCCCGCTGCTTTCTGATCAATAACACATGCGCCGCACGTCGCCTTCTCATCTTTATCATGGCTCATGGCCGCGCCAAGGTGATCCATCCTGCAGCTTTAATAAGAGCGATGAAGCTGAAGGTCCAGGTCACAGTTCAAGATCAAAACACATTAAATGTGACTGAATCATTTTCTGCATTATTTTTTTGTGGACCAGCCTAGACGTGGCATTTTTGGTCATCGACTGACCGACTGACTGGCCAGCTGACTGACTTACTGTTGCGTTATGCGGGTGAAGAAACGACTCCATACACCAGGTGTCAGTAAACACACAAACTATCTACCGGTGATCCATCAAAATCCCCAGAGTAAAAAATAATCAGGAGCTGTAATACCATGTTATTTTTCTCACCCCTGTTCAGACCTTCTGACTCGTTTTCCCATTTATTCAGACTCTTATCAACACTTTTTTGGCCTTGTAGGTCCTCCTGCGTCTTTTATCAGAGCCCTGCAGCTACGGTTGCCACCTATGACTGACAGAAAACCTGGACATTGTCATACATACATTGTCAGAAAGTGGATTGTCTAGGGTTGGACTTTAGCCTGGGTTGTTGTTTTCTTTATCTAGTCATTATTGAAGTAGGATGAAGGTTTCATTTTCTGTTTGACTGGTCTGTCAGATATATTAATAACGTCACCATTAATTAGTAGATTTGGCACAATTTGCTATCGTTAACTGCTGCCTTGATGCTCGACTCGTTACTCCACGATGACCCTCAGGAATCAGACTGATTAAACGTATAGGAAGCAACAACGATATGCAACAGAAACCCATAAAAAGTCAAGACGTGGGAGAAAGCTAAAATCTTCCAGGATCCTGAAGAATCCTGGGAAAACCGGAACAGGTGGCAATTTTACCTGCAACCGGTTCAGTATGAAGCTGCACGATTGGCGGGTTTTCCTCCAAAAACTTGCCGTAGCAGCTTAAATTTCATTTAAAACAAGTTTTTTTGCAATTATAGATCAGCATCTACCAACATGAAAGCACAAAGTCTACCTCCGATCTGCAACACCTACCCTCGTCTGAGCCTGACCCCCTCATGACTCAAGAAGGACGAGCACGCAGGATCTTCTGGATGATGGAATGAAGTTTTACTAGTGGTGACATTCACCAACAGATGAGGTTGCAGACAGTTGCAGAAATCATTGAAATCCCACGTCAGTTCCTGGTCAGATTCACCACTAATCCTCTCAACATCCGAGTTAACTCAGTTCTCTCAGTTTAGAGAAAATGTCCGGTCTGGTTTCCGAACTGGCGTGGACCCTACATATACTGTACATGCATGCTGGGCACTAGCGGTGCCTGTTTGTCCTCAGCTTGTTTTGGGTTTCGGTTCTTCACTCTCTTCCCGAGAACTTGGTTGTCGTAGGAGCTCTCAGCAGCTTAAGTGACCAGTTGCAACAATTTCTGCTCTTTTCTCTCCACTTTCTCCATTGCGGGCTGTACCTGTATTTATTTGTCTATTATTTGTTATTAGTTTGTTTCTATTATGGCGAGTGGCCGGCTTGTCGTTATAGAAAGCCAGGGGACGTTCCCCCTGCTTACATCATCGTCTGTGGGAGCGTGGTATCCCACGATGCAGTGCGCCCCCAGCTGGAGCATTAATATGGGTTAAAATGGGTTTTGTGGTTGTAATAGTGTGGGGAGCGTTTATGTAAATAGTTGTGTTTCTTATGATGTGTTTTGTGTTTGGTGACCTGTCTGTTCTGTTCCCTTGTTTAACATAGTGGGAGGGATCTGCTGTGTATCAGATCTCGTCTCTTTTTACATTTATATTTTCAGCATTTAGCGGACGCTTTTATCAGAGGTGACCTACAGTACTGTGACAGTATATTGTCTAAGCAATTGACAATTGGGTTAAGGGTCTTGCTCAAGTGTCCCACCAGTGGCAACCTGGCAGTAATGAGGCTTGAACCAGCGACCTTTTGATTACTAGTCCAGTACCTTAACCGCTAGGCTACAACTGCTTTTCACCTCAGGCTTTTGTAACTCACATGAGAGCAATTGCAAATAAAGAGTGCTGCCACCTACAGTTAAAGAGCAGAAATGTTTCTGCTCATTAAATGAGTCTGGATCCTCTCAAGGTTTCGTCCTGTAATTTTAAGGGAGTTTTTTTTATTGCCACTGTTGCCCTTGGCTTGCTCAGTAGGGGTTTTTGGTCTGTTGGTCCTGAATTCTGTAAAGTTGCTTTGAGACAATGTCCATTGTAAAGACATCTACAAATAAATTTGACTTGACTTTTCTGATGTCTTGCTGACGCCACACTATTATTTTGGCCACCACTTTTATTTTCCCATCATCCTTTTTGTCTGTGGCTTTTTACGCCACAGTACTGTTTTATCTTAATTAAGCATCTTGCGAATTAGGTTCATTTTCAAGTTTTGCAGGTACGTGGGTTCATCTGGTGTCTCAGTGGTGAGGCGTGACACGCCCTATCACATTTTTATTTTTCATTCAGTCACAGAAGGGCGGCTCGATGGCACGGTGGGTAGCACTGTCGCTTCACAGCAACCCTCACAGGGTTCGATTCCCAGGTGGGGCGGTCGGGGTCCTTTCTGTGTGGAGTTTGCATGTTCTCCTCATGTCTGTGTGGGTTTCCTCTGGGTGCTCCGGTTTCCTCCCACAGTCCAAAGATGTGCAAGTGAGATACTAAGTTGTCCATGACTGTGTTTGATATTTAACTTGTAAGCAAAGGGTAGTTGTAGCCTAGCGGTTAAGGTACTGGACTAATAAGCAGAGGGTCGCTGGTTCAAACCCCACCACTGTCAGGTTACAACTGTTGGGCCCTTGAGCAAGGTCCTTAACCCTCAATTGCTTAGACTGTAAGTCGCTTTGGATAAAAGCGTCTGCTAAATGCCGAAAATGTAAGTGTAAGCAGTAACTACTGTTCCTGTCATGAATGTAACCACAGTGTAAAACATGTTAAAATCCTAATAAAATAAATAAATCCGTCACAGAAAAACAACAGTTGCAGAAATGACAGGACATGCATTTTCCAGACTCCTTTATCCAAAGCAACTTACAGCACAGTATACAGTTTGAGCAACTGAGGGTTAAGGGCCTTGCTCAAGGGCCCAACAGCAGCAACTTGGCAGTGGTGGGGCTTGAACCAGTGACCTTCTGGTTACTAGACCAGTACCTTAACCACTAGGCTACGACATGCCCATGCATGAGCTTTACAGGTGTGTCCAGACTTCAGGTATCTGAAGGTACAATAATAGTGTTGGTGCATCCCGGTAATACAGCATGTTCTCCCTCCCTCCTTCATCATTCATTCACTCCCTCACCCGCACTGAAGCTCAGAGCACGAGCGGTGCAGGCGGTGCAGCGCGCGCGCGCTGTCTCTAACCGGCGCGAGCGGAGGCGACCAGTGACGTTTTTCCCTGCGAACAGCGCGCGCTCTCCGTCAGTCAGCGTCGGTATCAGAGCCGGTTGGAGCTCCGGTTTAACGCGGGTGGATTTAGCGGCGGGATGTGAGGATATGAGCGCGAGCGCCGGACCCAGAGGACGAGGAGACATGTAGAAGCGGCTCCGCTCCGGTGAGTGACACGGCGCGCGCCGGAAATGCCGCGGTGCCTCGGTATGATCAACAGTGCTGCGCGCGCGCCCGACATGACCGGGTGAGGGAAGGACACGCGACTGTTGCTGTCTCGAGCCGCGGCGGCAGCAGCAGCGGGTTTAGGCGGTGGGGGTTTGGGGGTAATTTAGAGTTTTGAGGGGGTAAATAGATGTTGTGGGGGGGGGTTGCTCGTGTTGTGGTGCAGTTCGGATGAGAGCAGCTGAACGATCCGAGATTAATAATCACTTAACATCGTTCATAATAGAAACGCTTTTATTTATTTTATTATTTATTAATGTTTCATCTATAAATGTACAGAACATTTCTATTCATTCATTCATTCATTCATTCGTCTGTACATTCATTCATTCATTTAATCATTCATTCATTCATCCATTCATTCATTTAATCATTCATTCATCCATTCATTCATTCATTTAATCATTCATTCATTAATTCATTCATTTAATCATTCATTCATCCATTCATTCATTCATTCATTTAATCATTCATTCATTCATCCATTCATTCATTCATTTAATCATTCATTCATTAATTCATTCATTTAATCATTCATTCATCCATTCATTCATTCATTCATTTAATCATTCATTCATTCATTTAATCATTCATTCATTCATCTATTCATTCATTCATTCATTCATCTATTCATTCATTCATTCATCTATTCATTCATTCATTCATTTATCTAGTCATTCATCCATTAATTCATCTGTACATTCATTTATTCATTCATCTATTCATTCATTGATTTATTCATTTGTTCATTTATTCATTTGTACATTCATTCATTCATCCATTCATTCATCTGGACGTTTATTCATTCCTTTATCCATTCTTATGTATCTGTCTTTCCATCCATCCATCCATGTCAGCATATCTGTCTTTTCATTCATTCATTCATTCATTCATTCATTCATTCATTCATCTGTCTGTATATATACCTTTCCATCCCTCCATCTATTTGTATATACTTATCCATCCATACATACATACATACATTCACTCATTCATTCATTCAATCATTCATTTATTCATCCACTAATTTATTCATGAATCTGCTTGTATATCTACTGTATATTTCCATCCCTCCATTCATTTCTAAATAAGCATCCATCCATCCATTTATTCATTTATTAATCTGTCTGTATATCTGTCTTTTCATCCATTCATCCATCTATCAATCCATCCACCCATCCATCCATCCATTCATTCATTCATTCATTCATTCATTCATTTGTCTGTATAGCTGTCTTTCCATCTATCCATCCATCCATTGATTCATTGATTAATTTATTCATTCATTCATTCATCTATCTGCATATATATACCTTTGCAACCCTCTATATACCATCCATCTATCATTCCATCCATTCATTCATTCATTCATCCATCTATCTGTAAATCTGTCTTTCCATCCATTCATCCATCCATCCATCCATCCACCCATCCATCCATCTAGCCAGCCAGCCATCCATCCATCATTTATTCATTTATTCATTCATCTATCTGTATATCTGTGTATATATCTTTCCATCCCACCATCCATTTGTAAATACTTATCCATCATTAATTCATTCATTCATCCATTCATTCTTTCATCTGTCTGTATATCTGTCTTTTCATCCATCCATCCATCCATCCATCATTCATTCGTTCATTCACTAATCTCTGTATATCTGTCTTTCCAGCCCTTCATCCATTTGTATATATCTATTTATCCATCTATCCATTCATTTATTAATCTGTCTGTATATGTCTTTTCATCCATCCATCCATCCATCCATCCATCCATTCATTCATCTGTCTGTATATCTGTCTTTCCGTCCCTCCATTTATTTCTATATACCTATCCCTCCATCCATTTGTAAATACTTATCCATCCATCCATCCATCATTCATTAATTAATTCATTCATTTATTTGTCTTTAAATCCATCTTTCCATCCATTTGTATATACCCATTGTGGGGTTCCTCCACACTAAACTGGTCCTTGTAGACCTCACCTCACTCTGTACTGGGTCACAGTCATGTTGTAAAAGGAGAATGGTATATTTAAGTATACAATTGATATTAAATACAAATATATCAATTCAAGTCAAGTCAACTTTATTTATATAGCGCTTTTTACAATAGACATTGTCTCAAAGCAACTTTACAAAATCCAGGACCAACAGATACAAAAACATAAAAAATTAATATATATATATTGTGTGAATTTGCATGTTTGAGGAAAAAATACTGGTAATTTTACTTGTAATGTACTATATAATAATAGTTGTTGTAATCATTACTATTATTTATATATATTTATATTTATAAATAATATAATAATATAATAATATAATAATATATTTATATTTATATTTATTTTTTATATTATGAATCGTGTTTTTATTGTTGTTAATAATAATAATGCTAACAAGAATAATAATAGTTGTAGTAATTATTATTATTATTATTATTATTATTTGATTTGAGAATCATTAAGCAGTGTTTTTGCTACAGGTTGGTACTTTGTGTGTGTTTATTTATCATGCTAAAATATGTTTGTATAAATCAGGTCATTTTTTTCTGGACGTTCCAGGTTGTGCTGTATAGCGTAAAAAACCTATACATCATATCTGTTCAATGACGTTTCTACTGGCGGCACCATAAAGTTGCTCTTTATCTTAAGTGTTCAAGACTTAAAACTTTAATTATTATGAATTTAGTTCCTCGTGCTGTTGGACTCCCGCTGAGGAGACGCGTCCATGTTTAAAATGTTCATGAACATAGACGAGTGTGATCCGTCGATATTGTGTTGGGTGGTCTGGACCTCACTGTGGTTCTTATTGCTAGTGTGTGTGTGTGTGTGTGTGTGTGTGTGTGTGTGTGTGGTGAGCGCAGTGCAGGAGTCAGTGATGATGCAGTGCTGTTGGCATTGTATCAAGCAGGTCACGTCCTCTGGTAAAGGAGAGCAGTAATTTACTAACGGATGATGACATAGCGCTCTCTCTCTCTCCATCTCTGTTTCCTTCTGTCTCAATGTCTCTCGCTCTTTATCTCGTTCTTGCTTTAAACCCCAATGAGTCAGTCCCCAAAAATACCCAAAGTCCATAACATAAACAGAACACGACACACGTCTTTAAAAGAGTTATTTTGACTCTCTGTATGCGGTCGCGGTTGTTGAACCGTCCTGATTATGTTTCTTGGATGAAACATATCCCACTCATGTGATTTGTCTTCTGCTGCTGGAGACCCCGATGGCGTCCGAGGAGGGTATATTTGCCTCACACACACTTCCTCTGATGTGTGCAAGTCCGACCCCTTCTTATTCGCTTGTACTTTGGTGGTCAGTCTTGCGCATGGAGAGTCACACACTGATCTTCACGTTCCTCCACTTCTGTACAGGCGTCTAGGGCTATTAACAAGGGTCCTTACACAGCATCAAAGACCCACCCCCTTTTTATTCTGGCCTCTTCCCAACCAGCAGACGAGTGGCCAATTTAGGAGGAGGAGCCCAGTGGGCCGGTAGCAGAGCCGAGATTCAAACGATTTTTTACATACCTTTGCTCCACTCCCATCAGATGTTCGTTTAGATGTTTGTTGTCACATCAAAAGTCATTTTAGACACCCAGACCGCGCCTACTTATTCAAATGGCTTCTAAAATATAACTAATCATCATTACCCTGATTAGCATGATTACTCTCCCATAATAACCCCGTTCTAATAAAAATAGACACTTCATCGCATCCACACTCTGCCCTTCACCGGTCTGATTAGGATCTAATCTAATCTGATTTCAACCTCAGACATCCTCAGACAGATCATCCAATTACCCAGACATCCCAGAGCTGCCAGAGTTAGCTGGTACTTACAGTCCTGTTCCCCCACACTTGGCGCGGGCCCAGCTGGCACGCCGGGTCGCCTCCCAACAGGTACACCGGGGTTTTTTTTGTGCGTGTTGGGAAGCAAAGCTGCTCAGCTGTTCACCTCTTGCAATTAAAAGTTGATTTTGGCATCAGCCTGGTGATTGATGACGGGGCAACAAATCTGGAGACAGCTCGGCGCGACGGAGACGTGCAGGGGCGGCGCAGAGCCCGCCGAAATTTACACCTCTGCTCGGCTCCTCGGCTGAACCAGGTGGAATGAAATGAGTCTTCAGTTCAGGCTGTGTGGGGACGCGAACGGTGGGAATTCCTTCTAGCACAAAAGAAATTACACAAAGTAATAAATATTGGCAGACGGTTGAAAAGGAGGCGGAAAGAGAATAAAAAAGATACATCGTGTTTTTCCCAAGTTTATTCATGGCTGATTCCAACTCGATTGCTCAGTTCTTACTATTACATTATACACTGATCAGCCATAACATTAAAACCACCTCCTTGTTTCTACACTCACTGTTCATGTTATCAGCTTCACTTACCATATAGAAGCACTTTGTATTTCTACAATTACTGACTGTAGTCCATCTGTTTCTCTACATGCTTTGTTACCCCCTTTCATACTGTTCTTCAATGGTCAGGACCCCCACAGAGCAGGTATTATTTAGGTGGTGGATGATTCTCAGCACTGCAGTGACACTGACATGGTGGTGGTGTGTTAGTGTGTGTTGTGCTGGTATGAGTGGATCAGACACAGCAGTGCTGATCCACAACTCCTGCCTAGTCGGTCCACCTTGTAGATGTAAAGTCAGAGACGATCGCTCATCTATTGCTGCTGTTTGAGTCGTTCATCTTTTAGACCTTCATCAGTGGTCACAGGACGCTGCCCACGGGGCGCTGTTGGCTAGATATTTTTGGTTGGTGGACTATTCTCAGTCCAGCAGTGACAGTGAGGTGTTTAAAAACTCCAGCAGCGCTGCTGTGTCTGATCCACTCATACCAGCACAACACACACTAACACACCACCACCATTGTCAGTGTCACTGCAGTGCTGAGAATAATCCACCACCTAAATAATACCTGCTCTGTGGTGGTCCTGTGGGGGTCCTGACCATTGAAGAACAGCATGAAAGGGGGCTACCAAAGCATGCAGAGAAATAGATGGACTACAGTCAGTAATTGTAGAACTACAAAGTGCTTCTATATGGTAAGTGGAGCTGATAAAATGGACGGTGAGTGTAGAAACAAGGAGGTGGTTATAATGTTATGGCTGATCGGTGTATAATATGTGTATATTTTTTTCCTCACCTATTCCGTTAGCTAACAGGTTCACGATGGTAACTGTGCTGTTTGACTCGTACAGCTATGAGACACCCTGTAAGCATCTCTCATGGCTGCTGTAGATGCTGCAGTGTGGAAGATTTTTCCAGGAAAGCTGCAGAAACACGTTCCAGAAAAAAAACGCCTGTTCACAGTGATTAGAAATACAGTAAATCTTCTGCTCTGCCACCAGCCTGGATGTTCTGGATGAAATTGATCTTGTTTAATCTAAAGTGTAATCGAGCACACAGATTAATGTTCCTGAGACCACAGCTCCAGTAAAATCTCACCACACAGATGAATGTTCCTGAGACCACAGCTCCAGTAACATCTCACCACACAGATGAATGTTCCTGAGACCACAGCTTCAGTAACATCTCACCACACAGATTAATGTTCCTGAGACCACAGCTTCAGTAACATCTCACCACACAGATGAATGTTCCTGAGACCACAGCTTCAGTAACATCTCACCACACAGATGAATGTTCCTGAGACCACAGCTCCAGTAAAATCTCACCACACAGATGAATGTTCTTGAGACCACAGCTCCAGTAAAATCTCACCACACAGATGAATGTTCCTGAGACCACAGCTTCAGTAACATCTCACCACACAGATGAATGTCCCTGAGACCACAGCTTCAGTAACATCTCACCACACAGATGAATGTTCCTGAGACCACAGCTTCAGTAACATCTCACCACACAGATGAATGTTCCTGAGACCACAGCTTCAGTAACATCTCACCACACAGATGAATGTTCCTGAGACCACAGCTTCAGTAACATCTCACCACACAGATGAATGTTCCTGAGACCACAGCTCCAGTAAAATCTCACCACACAGATGAATGTTCTTGAGACCACAGCTCCAGTAAAATCTCACCACACAGATGAATGTTCCTGAGACCACAGCTTCAGTAACATCTCACCACACAGATGAATGTTCCTGAGACCACAGCTTCAGTAACATCTCACCACACAGATGAATGTTCCTGAAACCACAGCTTCAGTAACATCTCACCGGTCCATACTCACCAGGAACAGAAGGATCACAGCGTCCTCAAATCATTTTAATAATAACAGAGAACAAGCGGCACGTGTACACCAAAAGTAACCACGTATCCTTTCAGGGTCATAGGGGTGCTGGAGCCCACCCCAGCTTTTCAATGGGCGCAAGGCACACCCTGGATAGGGTGCCAGTCCATCGCAGGGCAGACACACACACACACACACACACACACACACACACACACACACACACACACACACACACACACACACACACACACACACACACACACACACACACACACACACACACACACACACACACACACACACACACACACACACACACACACACACACAAAAAATTCAGTGTCTCCAATTAACCTGGCTGCATGTTTTTGGACTGTGGGTGGAAACCATAGCTTCCGGAGGAAACCCACACAGACACGGGGAGAACATTTGCTCCACACAGAAAGGACCCGGACCGCCCCGCCTGGGGATCGAACCCAGGACCTCCTTGCTGTGAGGCGACAGTGCTACCCACCGAGCCACTGTGCCGCCACCATGAGTGTTATTGGTAGCCTAGTGGGTACAGCTTTTGGGCTATTAATGGAAAGGTTGAGAGTTTGAATCCCGGCTCTGTCAGGCAGCCGCTGTTGGGTCCTTGAGCAAAGCCCTGACTCCAGGGGCGCCGTACAATGGGTGACCCTGCACTCGGACCCCACTCTTGACTTTAGGACTTTACTGAACCACAGTGAGAGAGATTTTTTTCTAAATGGAATGTGGAATAGAGGTGGATCTGACCAGGAATAGCTTAAAAACATCCAAAAAACAAGGTCAAGCTAAGGTCAAGCGAGCTTCAGTTGATGTTCCAGGCAAGGTCCTTCCCTAAATTGTTGCTGCAAAGTTGGAAGCTTATCATTTTTATTTTATAATTTTTGTTTAGGAATTTCCCCCAATTTGTCATATCCAATTATTAGATCCGACCAGATTGTGCCAGATCTAAGGTGGGTTCATATGGGGATCCGGGGCAGCACGGTGGCTTAGTGGGTAGCACTGTCGCCTCACAGCAACAAGGTCCTGGGTTTGATCCCCAAGTGGGGCGGTCCGGGTCCTTTCTGTGTGGAGTTTGCATGTTCTCTCCATGTCTGTGTGGTTTTCCTCCGGGAGTTCTGGTTTCCAAAGACGTGCATGTGAGGTGAACTGGAGATACAAAATTGTCCATGACTGTGTTCGATATTAACAACTAGAACTGATGAATCTTGTGTAATGAGTAACTACCGTTCCTGTCAAGAATGTAACTATGTGTGAAAACATGACGTTAAAATCCTAATAAATAAACAATATGGGGATGCAAATCGCGTACAGAGAGTCACTCACTGATCTCCGTTATCCCTCGTCTTATAGTGCAGAGTGCCTGTTAGTGATTGTTGTGGCTAAAACATCCAAATGTAATAATTAGACGCGGTCCCAATACTTTTGTTTATATAGTGTATAAATCCCAGAATCCCTCAGTGTGTGGAAATAAAAAAAATTTTTCTTATTGCTTTTAAACAAACCTGCTCACTTTTCTTTAATGTAAGTTTGGAATAATAAACACAAAAGGCTTTGAAGCGTTTTTCAGGATTTCTCACCCTCGGGATGGAAGGTATTTTTAGATGCTTTGACCTGCAGATGGATTTTTCTGACTTGTATGGTACTGATGTTGTATTTCACCACAAGCAGACAGCAGGAATTACGGAGGACGATGTAGGCGAGGAGATGTGGAAGTGTTTGATTATGTAAGTGTTTATTTACATCCTGCCCTGAGATTACTGTCATTTCTGTGTGTAAGTCACGGCGGGTTCTGCTCTGGAACGCCCCTCGAATCTCAAATGTCCCTCATGTCGTATTAGGACCCTGATGTTCTGCTCGGGTTTATGTGATTTCATCATGGCTTCACAGTTCTCTGCTTTCTGCGTGACCGGGTTTGGCTGGAGGAGGGAGCACGGAGTCACGGTGTGAGCTGTTGTCTCTTAATGAATGATGCACTTTATATATCGCGACCTCTTTCTGTCCTCTTTGTCAGAACATTAGCTGGCACACTTTTGCATTTGAAGCCGAAATGTCAGCACTGTTTGTTTCATCTGAACTCGCCCTGGTTTCGCTGATATGGGTCTCGTTTGTTGCCTGTCTTGGGAGGTCGAATAGCCCAAGCCGCATCATGACTTGCTGCTTTCCTGAGGCAAATAACGCTCTGTAAATGCGCCACCCATGGAGCAAGGGACGTCCTGAGAGTCCTGTTCTAATTTCAAGAGCCTGGTCTAGCATGTGTCGACGGGAGCGAATTGTAAACCCGTCACCAGCTCCAGCTTTCAGTTCTCATTCCTGCACTGACCCTGTTCTACCTCCTAATCTCCTTAGCGGTGATGGATTTGTATATTTATTATTTATCATATGCTATATTTATTAATTAGCTGTATTCATTATCTCCCTGTGTCTGGGTGGGTTTCCTCCGGGAGCTCCGGTTTCCTCCCACAGTCCAAAAACATGCAGACAGGTTAATTGGAGACACTGAATTGCCCTATAGGTGAATAGGTGTGTGTGTGTCTGCCCTGCGATGGACTGGTGCCCCGTCCAGGGTGTTACTGTGTGCCTTGCGCCCATTGAAAAGCTGGGATAGGCTCCAGCACCCCCAGCGCGACCCTAACCCCCGCGACCCGAATTGGATAAGCGGCTAAGACAGTGTATTAATTACTTTCCACATTATTTCCCCTTTAAGTTTGTGGTCATTCAGGCATGGTATTATTCTACCTTCATTTGTGATTGGTCAGCAGTATTGGTATTAAAACATAGTGACCTCTGTTTGATCGTGTCAGCTAGAACAGCAGCCAGTCTACTGAGAAGCTTCTCACAATACTTTGAAGTATGTCTGTGGGAATTGATGTCAGTTGATGTTCTAGTTCATTCCAATGAGCTTGGTGGACAGAGTGACCTCTATGTGATCCTTTTAGCTAGAGCAACAGCCACTCTTCTGAGAAGGCTTCTCACTAAATTTTGGAGTCTGTCTGTGGGAATTTGAGCCCATTCAGTTAAAAGAGCATCTGTATGACTGGGCACTAGTTGATCATAAAAGCCTCAGTTGATGTTCCAGTTCATTTCAGAGCTGTTCAGTGGGGCTGAGGTCAGAACTCTTTCTTTACTTTAAATCGAGATTTTCTTCATGTCTTTATAGAGCTGCTTTGTGCACAGGGGTACATTCATGCTATGAGAAAAGACCTTCCCCAAACTGTTGCTGCAAAGCTGGAAGCAAATCATTTCTTTATAATTGATTTATTACACCTGTTAGAGATTTTTGTGGCTAAAACTCATGAATTAAGTAATTAGAAGCCGTGTCCTAATACTTTTGTCTAGATAGTGGACAAGCGTCTGCTCACTCTGGTGTGTTACATCATTACGTCCTTGCTTTTTACTGCACTGTTCCTTTAAGTGTGGGCTGTAGTTCATCCTCATTTATTTTTTTAATGTCCTCTCCTTTTATTGCGTCCCCTCCTGTCCCCTCCTGTCCTCTCCTGTCCTCCAACTGTGAGACGTAAAGATCCGGAGGAAATGAAAGGCCGAGTAAAACCGCGACGGTTCGTTAGATTCACGCTGATGTGGTAAAATCAGTAACGAGCGCTCGGTGCCGTTTCTCCGCCGTGACACCGTGTCAGTCCGTTTAGCACCAGCTGACTCACCGTCCGGCTTTAAACCGCCGCGGGCGGACGGGCGCTCTTATACCTTCCCGTAAGTGACACCATGAGTGATGAAGCCAGGCCGGACGCGTCTTGTAAAATCACAGTGCGGGAGCGACCGGGATCGTTTTGTCACCGCGATGCAATTAAAAGCTCCGAGTGGCGCAAATAAATTAGGTTCATTTTATCAGGAACGAGGCGACGCGGGCGAAGCGGCAGCTGTTGGTTGGACTTGTGAATGGAGACTCGAAAGCTTCATCACGATGTTTGTATGCAAATCACAGTCTGCGGTGATGCTGATGATGTGTAATTGTGCCACCGGTGACAAAAAATGACAGAATGACGAATGTGTACAAGGTGTGAGTGGGTATAAATTATCCGGAGGGTTTTTATTATGTTACATTGTGATGGTCGGACTGTTGGAAGCAGGTAGAGCTTGAAGATTTGATGTGCAGAAATTTTGCTTCTCATATATAACTTTTGGGGTGGCATGGTGGCTCGGTGGGTAGCACTGTCGCCAGCAAGAGGGTCCTGGGTTCGATTCCTAGGTGGAGAAATCTGGGTCCTTTCTGTGTGGAGTTTGCATGTTCTACCCCTGTTCTTTGGGTTTCCTCCGGGAGCTCCTGTTTCCTCCCAAAGTCACCCTTAGGTATGTGTGTGTTTGCCCTGTGATAGTGTGGTGACCTGTCCAGTGTGTTTCCAACCGTACACCCTGTGAATTGCATCCACTGCGACCCTGACCAGGATAAAGTGGAATGCAGATCGCTGGCTGGGCATGGTTACAGAATCATGCCGTTCATGGCCAGCAGAGGGAGCACTAATTCGCTCCAGGTGGAAGTGTTTCTATTCATCACGGTTTCTTACTCACTGAGTTGCCGGCTACAGTGCTGGTAACCTGGCCCTCCGTACTATTTTTAACAGCTGCGTTTTGTGTGTCACGCCTTGTCAGTTCTGGAAGCAAATGGAATAACGGTTGTTTATGTTCCACGTCCTCTTTGTCTCCGCCCCGTCTCCTGATGCCCTCATGTCTGTGAGCTCCAGTTGTTCCTTTTGTTTTAATGATTGTTAATGATGGTGTTTTATTTAGATACTTAGATGTAGAAGGGCAGTTTTAGCCTAGCGGTTAAAGTACTGGACTACAGTGGCGTAACTAGGAGCTCTTGGGCCCCCTCAACAAATTTCACATAGATATATATATACCTATTGGGTTCAATGCTGGGGCTACACGGCGAGTCTCATATACAAAACTAGCTGCAGAACATCCGACTGCACAAGTATAAACCGGGTGCTGCATTCTGATTGACTGAGCTGAATGTCACTCAAATAATGCCGTTACAATCTTGTAATATAATAATAACGACCTGGCGAGTGCAGCCAATGGGGGGGGGGGGGGGGGGGGGGGGGGGGGGGCAGTGCGGTGGACGGTTGAGTTCATGTCGTGGAGGGCCCCCCCACACCATGGGCCCCAGTGCACCTGAGGACCTCAAGACCCCCACAGGACCACCACAGAGCAGGTATTATTTAGGTGGTGGATCATTATCAGCACTGCAGTGACACTGACATGGTGGTGGTGTGTTAGTGTGTGTTGTGCTGGTATAAGTGGATCAGACACAGCAGCGCTGCTGGAGTTTTTAAATACCGTGTCCACTCACTGTCCACTCTATTAGACACTCCTACCTAGTCGGTCCACCTTGTAGATGTAAAGTCAGAGACGATCGCTCATCTATTGCTGCTGTTTGAGTCGGTCATCTTCTAGCCCTTCATCAGTGGGCACAAGACGCTGCCCACGGGGCGCTGTTGGCTGGATATTTTTGGTTGGTGGACTCTTCTCAGTCCAGCAGTGACAGTGAGGTGTTTAAAAACTTCATCAGCGCTGCTGTGTCTGATCCACTCATACCAGCACAACACACACTAACACACCAGCACCATGTCAGTGTCAGTGCAGTGCTGAGAATGATCCACCACCTAAATAATACCTGCTCTGTGGTGGTCCTGTGGGGGTCCTGACCATTGAAGAACAGCATGAAAGGGGGCTAATAAAGCATGCAGAGAAACAGATGGACTACAGTCAGTAATTGTAGAACTACAAAGTGCTTCTATATGGTAAATGGAGCTGATAAAATGGACGGTGAGTGTAGAAACAAGGAGGTGGTTTTAATGTTATGGCTGATCGGTGTATGTATGAATATGGCTTCACGCCTAGACGGGCGTTCCAGTGTGTAACTGAGAGTTTTGCTGATCATTAAGATTTTGCAGTACGTACCGGCAGGATTTAACCTTCAATTGACCTTCAGCTGCTCAGCTGTGCTAGAACTGGATTCCGTCCCACTTGTGAATATCTTTGAATAAAAGTGTCTGCCAAAACAGTTTCTGCCTCTTACGTTTGCCAAGAAGAAAAGAGCAGAGGAAGATTCATGGTTTTATTTATTCCACCGGATTCACGCCGCCATGCACGAAATGTGCCGCTTCTACTTTTCTCTGCACCACCAATCAGGACCGACTGCAGAACAGAGGCGCCGTGCAGTCACATCCATCACGCACGGAAACCTTCGGTACGAATTTAAATACTGTACGTTTAAACTGGCACATTCCTTCAGCTGAGAAGGATGTGCTCCAAAAAGCTGAGCGTCATGCAAATCAACCTCAGGCTCTCAGGCTCTCCGGCTCTCCGGCTCCAGCTTCTGGATCTTGGATGCACAGTGACACACGAGTGAGGAAGAAAATACGCAAGAGATTGAAATGTTTTAAGCCTTTAGGTTTAAGTTCCTGTGAACCGTTTAGAGTCGAGCTTTTTTAAACAGCATTGAGATTGAAAGCTTATTCCGTGTTCTGGACGTGTGTGGTTTCTTACAGACGCTGTTTTATTTAATGAGATTGTATTTAGTGGTGTTTGTGATTGCATTGAAAATTAAAGTTTACATCCAAATCCAGGAGAAGCTGTGACGTAGATCTTTGCTCTTTTTTAATGCATTTTCTCCCTTTTTAGCGTGTCCAATTTTTTACCCAATTGCATTATGCTTCCTCTCTACTGGTGCTGACACCCGCCTCTGATTGAGGAGAGCAAACTGACACACACCCCTTCCGACGTGTGTAGTAGCCAACTGCATTTTTTCACCTGCATGAGGTGAGTTCATATGCGATTAGCCTTTGCACGGAGAGCCACACCCTGATCAACAATCAATCATCAGTGCATCAGTTATGAGCTCCCTATTCGGCTCCCTACCCTGTATGAACAACAGCCAAACGTTGTTCATATAGCCGCCCCCGCCCAGCCGGATGGCAAAGCTGAGATTCGATATGATGTATTTGAATTCCCAGCTCTGGTGCGCTAGCATATTTCTACCGCTGTGCCACCTGAGCGGCAGATCTTTGCTCTTTATTAGAAATGTAGGTGTAATGACTGGTGGGCTTGGATTGACGCCTATCAAAAGCTGCTACATGAAATATTGGTGTGGGTCAAACGTGATGCAAAGAATCACAATCAGCTCCTCATCACTAAGTACAGTGTTCGATCT
Source organism: Trichomycterus rosablanca (assembly GCF_030014385.1). NCBI lineage: Eukaryota > Metazoa > Chordata > Actinopteri > Siluriformes > Trichomycteridae > Trichomycterus > Trichomycterus rosablanca. The sequence continues at coordinate 25,667,683 of NC_086006.1, read as the reverse complement.
TTATAGATTTAAAAGTTTAAATAATAATATTTTATAATTATACATAATTACATCTATTTTTACAGGGACAGTGGAAGCCTAGCAGGTAGAGCTTTGGGCTGTTAATTGTAAGGCTGAGAGTTTAAATCCCAATTCCATAATGCAGCCACTGTTGGGCCCTTGGACAAGGCTGTTAACCCATTCTGCTTCAGGGGCGTTGGACAATGGTTGACCCTGCGCTCTGACCCCAGCTACACAGAACATGCAAACTCCATACAGAAAGGACCGGGACCGCCCCACCTGGGGATCGAACCAAGGACATTATTGCTGTGAGCTGACAGTGCTACCCACCCTGTTACTGTATTGAGCCCAGTGATCACAGGGAACCGGACACTTCTATACACCGAGCTGGGCAAGTGGGGCACAAAGCTTCTCTGACATCAGGTACCATGCTTCTTTCTCCATTTTCAGTTCCTCAACCAGACAGTAGGAGTTGCTGTTGCTGCAGCAATAAGGATACCCCATCCAGCTCTGTTGAGCGCCTGGCTGGTCTGGTAGCACAGCAGAGTTTGGAATTTCTGAAGTGCAGACTATGAAGTAGATCTTCATAGCTCCTTTCTCCCTCAAAAAAAAGATTTTTTTTTTCATTAAGAAGCTTTAACTTTGCATTGAATGTCATTTATGACTTAGATCAGTCCTAATGCCACTTAACACTTTTCTTTCAAGCGACCCACATTTTGTCCCTAATTTTTGCCGTGACCCAGACAACACAAACAATGCATCAAAACGAAATATATTTAATTAATAAAAATGATGGCAATGTGGTTTACAAGATGTAACATAAAGCCTCCACCAGGGGGCGCTCATGTACATGTTTATTTTGTGTTTATAGGCCTTAAAATTCAAATTTGTTTATTTAATTATTATTATTTTTTGGCTCGCGACCCTTCCAAATGGAAAACCCCCTGACTAAGATGACCAGCAAGGATGGATGAGAGCTTGTGATCTCAGCGGTGGTCCTTAAAATGATTTTTAACAGCAGCAATTAACATTTTTCACCACTCACTGCATCCATGCACTTTAATTGCTTTCGACTTGAGCGCTTTAAACGATTAATGATCAGATTATTATTAATATGTTTTTATGCTCATATTAAAAAGCTTAACGCACCCGTCTCAGCATCTGCACCGGCTTCGTTCACTATATGCTTCATATAGAGAATCATATAGACGATAAATATAGGCGTGTGGAACAGAAGGAGATTTCAGACCACTAAAGTGTGTAAAGTAGAGAAGCTGAACAGCACGCTGGTGGAAGCAGGATTTGGATTCTGGTGGGTGTAATCCCGCTGTAAAAGGTCAGAAGGGCCTTTGGACTCGATTACAGTGTAATTAAAATGCAGGAAGCTCATTTCATTTACAAATCACTCCCGCTGTCCATCGCTCACCCAGTCGCGCTCTCATTTTGCAGGCCGGCGATGATGTGATTATAAAGTGAGAGGGATTTTCCGTGGATGATCCGACGCTAAATAGGAAGCCGCTCCCGTCGGGGCTGGAGGTTATACCTCGGCTCCGGCGTCAACGCAAATTAAACGCGAGGCTTGAATGTTAATCGTGTACTGTGATCTCATACGCTGTCGGGTCATGTGACTCGCACAGATTCCAGATTTATTCATCATTTCTGACTAAAAATAATGAAAGATCTTTTTTTCCATTAGCTAGGGTGACCATATTTTGGTTTTCAAAAAAGAGCGTTTGTATGGTTGGGCACTGGTGGCAGTCAAGAAAGCCTCAGTTGATGTTCCGGTTCATTCCAAAGCTGTTCAGTGGTGCTGAGGTCAGGACTCTGTGCGGGTCAGTTTCTTTGCTTTAAATCGAGCTTTTCTTCATGTCTTTATAGACGTTGCTTTGTTTATTTACTTGATATAATGGATTTATTACATGTGTTAGCTGTTGTGGCTTAAAGGGCTGGACTACTGGACTGAACTAGTAATCAAAAGGTCGCTGGTTCAAGCCCAACCACTGCCAGGTTGTCACTGTTGGGCCCTCGAGCAAGGCCCTTAACCCTTAATTGCTTAGACTGTATACTGTCACACTACTGTAAGTCACTTTGGATAAGTGTCTGCTAAATGCCAAAAATGTAAACACATAAATAAAAAAATTAAAAGGGGTGTCCCAATACTTTTGTTCATATATTGTAGTAAAGCTTACAGTACTATTGTCAATACAATATGGCCAATATTTATATGCATAAACGCTGTAGCTGTTTGAAGAAAGGGCGTGTCCATACTGAAATCCGGAGCTCTCGTCTCTGGAGGTGCGGCTCCTAATGATCGCCCACATTGATTACTGGACTAATTGAAATAGATCGTCGGCTTGCAGGACATAAAACAGATTCCTCCAAACACGCAGAGATCTGCCGATGACTGGAACACCGACCCTGATGGAAATGATTGTGACGAGCGTGTGTGTACGGCGGACTGATCCTCAGAGGTGTTGGGTTGATATATTTATCGTATTGACTTCTCATTATGAGCGCGTGTTTTATTCATGTTCAGGGCCAGTTTATCCAGTTTGTCTCTTCACATCGTTTTACCTCATTACTCAAGTACGGTTTTACATCATGCACAAAGGAAACGAGGGATTTAGAAGCAGCTTTTGCTAATCTGAAGGTGTTTTAAGTAAGATTTGGGCAGCATGATGGCTCGGTGGGTAACACTGTTGCCTCACAGATTTCCAGATGGAGCGGTCTGGGTTCTTTCTGTGTGAGTTTGCATGTTCTCCCCGTGTCTGTGTGGGTTTCCTCCCACAGTACAAAGACGTGCAAGTGAGGTGAACTGGAGATACAAAAATGTCCATGACTGAGTTTTTACTCACTAAAATTCTTCCTGATTCCTTGACTCGTTTAATGACATTCTGCACTGTAGAGGGAGAAATATTCAAATCCTTTCCAATCTTTCTTTGAGGTTCATTGTTTTTAAACATTTCAATCATTTTCTCACACATTTGTTGATGAACTGGATCCTCTGATCATCTTTACTCACCAAAGACTCCTTTCCTGGATGCTGCTTTTGTACCAAACCCTGATTACAATCACCTGTTTAAAATCACATTATTATTTAGTTTTTTTCACCTCATTACTAGCCCTAAATTGCCCCCGTCCCAACTTTTTTTGGAATGTGTTGCAGGCCTGAAATGCAGGAATGGATGTTTATTAATAAATGAAATGAAGTTAAGCAGATTAAACATGAAATATCTCAGGTTCATCCTGTCTGACATCAAATAAAAGTCAAAGTAAATGTAAGAAACACCATGTTTTGTTTTTATTTGTGTTTTCCATAGTGTCCCAACTTTTTCAGATTTTGGGGTATGTACCTCTGAGCTTGTGTTAAAGCAGTATTCAAGCTTGGGTGTAGCATTAGATTTAATCTCTGGTCCTTCTAAAAGGAAGGTGACAATTTAATGAACTTTCACAAGACATGTTCCATAATAATGTGTTCTGAAATTGGATAATCAACAAGTTTAGGATCATGTGTCCATGTATTTTTGGCTATAAAGGGTAACTTGTTAATTTTGTGGAAACTCATATGTTTTACACTGTGGTATTTTTTAGATATAAAGCACAGCTTTATGTCTCAGGACTAGTAATCAAAAGGTCACTGGTTCAAGCCCCACCACTGCCAGGTTGTCACTGTTGGGCCCTTGAGCAAGGCCCTTAAACCTTAATTGCTTAGACAGGATCTAACGCTTTACACACTTTGGTTACATTCATGACAGAAACGGTAGTTACTCATTACACAAGATTCATCAGTTCAAGTTTAATATCAAACACAGTCATGGACAATTTAGTATCTCCAGTTCACCTCACTTGCACGTCTTTGGACTGTGGGAGGAAACCGGAGCTCCCACACAGACATGGAGAGAACATGCAAACTCCACACAGAAAGGACCCGAACCGCTCCACCTGGGAATCAAACCCAGGACCTTCTTGCTGTGAGGTGACAGTGCTACCCACCGAGCCCTTTGGTGTAACTGATTTTTTCATTCATCTCTAGTGAATATAAAAGTGCTTAATACATTTAATACACCTGCATGTAAATAAGGGTCAATCAGGTCACGGTGGATGTTTGTTTATTAGGATTTTAACGTCATGTTTTACACTTTGGTTACATTCATGACAGAAATGGTAGTTACTCAATACACAAAAATGTTTGGACTGTGGGAGGGAACCGGAGCTCCCGAAGGAAACCCACACAGACACGGGGAGATCATGCAAACTCCACACAGAAAGGACCCGGACCGCTCCCCAGGTGGATCGAACATAGGATCTTCTTGTTGTGAAGCAACATTGCTACCCACTGAGCCACCAGGGCATGGTGGATGCAGATGATACGTGCACCACACTAACCTGACGTGATTAAATTAACCGTGCTCGTGATTTTGATGAATCAGACACGTGTAAATCATTCTGGATGCTCAGATCTGCGCTTGTTCTTGCTTGTGTTTACGGGGGGGGGGGGTCATCTAATAACGCAGAACTTCAAATGAGTTTTATATTTCATAGCAGCAGTTTTATTTTTAGCTGTTTGCATGTTGGGTTTTATATAAAGCCGGCGTTCACACCTGAGCTCGACGTTATAAGTGAATTAAAATGGCGCGTATGAGCAATACCCCGGGAGAACGCTTAACGTCCAAGCGGTTTTATTCGCACTTTAATTGGCAGGAAGCTTTTCCCAAAGGACCCAGCGTAGCATAGATTAGCGTACAGTTATTTCTCTCTGTGGACTCGCTGTTTTTAAACAACCAGCCGTTAAAAATGCGCCGTTAGCCTCGTTTAAGGACGTTTTCCTGTAGCAAGGTGCTAATACTAATCAGATCCCACTCTGTGTCAGGTTAAACCAAAGCCGCGTGTGATTCGTGACTTCTTTTTATCATCACAAACCATGCCGGGATATTTCCATAACAGCGTGGCCCTTGCTCTGATGATAATAGCGGCGTCATTAGTGTATAATAGGGTGCTTTAGCGTGCTCGGATTAGCATGAAGATTAGCATTATGTAACTCATATCCATCATTAGAAGCAAGTGGGTCAGAGATCAATGCTAATTGGATGAAAGTGGAGCCAGAAGGTGAACATGCCATTTCAAACTCATGGTACAGGTGTCAGGGCGGCATGTGGAACAGTTGGTAAGGTGGAGGCGGCTCAGGGACCTGGGTTCAGTCCTCTTATCTGGTCACTGTCTGTTCTCACCCTCTATCAGAGAGGGATTAAAGGCCAAAGCCCTGAGATGGGATTGCTGCCCTGTTCTGGGTATTCCTGCCTTGCAACCAGGGTTTGCTGGTGGAACCGGACCTGCCGCAAGCCTGACCAAGATAAAGCAGATGTAAAACATGAAAGTCCCCCGTATTATTATTATTATTATTATTATTATTATTATTATTAGTAGTAGTAGTAGTAGTAGTAATAGTGGTGGTAGTAGTAGTAGTAATAGTAGTTGAAGTACAACTATTATTATTATTATTTTTATCATTATTATCATCATCATCATTATTATATTATTTATTATTAGTAGTAGTAGTAGAAGTATTACTATTATTATTGTTACATATTGTTCTTATTTTTATTATTATCATCATTGTCATCATCCTTATTATTATCATTATTATCATCATCATCATTATTATATTATTTATTATTAGTAGTAGTAGTAGAAGTATTACTATTATTATTGTTACATATTGTTCTTATTTTTATTATTATCATCATTGTCATCATCCTTATTATTATCATTATTATTTTTATTCAATATTAGTATTAGTGTTGCAGTTAATATTATTATTATTATCATCATTATTAATATCATAATTTTTGTTATTATTATTATTGTTATTATAATTATCATTATTAGTATTATTATTATTATGATTATTATTAATATTATCATTGTTATTATTATTATTATCCTTATTATTATTATTAACATTATTATTATTATCATTATTATTAATATTATCACTATTATTATTATTATCTTTGGTATTATTATTTTATTATTAATATTATTATTATTATTATTATTATTATTATTGTGCTTATAAAGGCTACAGGCCAAATTCCTTCATGCACTACGACTGGGTGCCAGTTATATAATCTTAACTTAATTAGAATGTCATTATATGTATTATTATTAATATAATTATTATTAACTGTTAGTAGTTTATCAGCGAGCTGGACGGTGTTGCATGGTTACAGAAACACTTCAGCGTCAGAGCCGCGTCTCTGCCAGCGACTGTATAAGCTCCTGTGCCAACAGCTTTGACCAGGACTTCTTATTTTACAAGCAAAAACATAAATATTATTTTAAATCCACTAATCACTAAACATTTGCTCTTTTCTGTTGGTTTTATCACGTGTTGTGGTGCAGCAGGAAGTGTTGGTGCAGCACAGCTCCAACAACCCAAGCAAGTAAGATCTGGTGACTGTAAGAACACCACAGCTTATAATGTGTTGAAGCCCCACCACCGCAAAGGTGCCACTGTTGGGCCCCTGAGCAAGGCCCATAGCCCTCAATTGCTTGCACTGTATTTGGTCAGAATTGTGAGTTGTTTTGGATAAAAACATCTGTTAAATGTCCTAAATGTCGATGTAGCTATTTATGGGTACAGAGACGTTACCAGCTGTAGTCTGGTATTATGACAGTGTGCCACAAACTGACATGACGTTGTAGAACTTCTTTAAGTTTTTAGTTGTTTATTATTATTATTGTTATTATTATTATTATTTTTATTATTATTATTATTATTATCATTATTTTTTTTTTTGGCAAGACACTGAGGTTCAGTCCCAGAAAAAGAAGAGATGCTGAAATGATTGAAATCCCAGGACTGTCGTGACACGCGTGTCTTGTGAGTGTATGTAAACTTTTGACGTCATCAGGTGTAATTTAGTTCACACTATGTGACAGATGCCAGGCTGTATAAAGTGCCAGGCTGAGTCACGCTGTTGTAAGAGAACGGTGATGCCCACAGTGTCCTCCAGCTCTCTCATTGGCATGCACCGAGTGCCGTTTATCTCTTTTAAGACATCAGGATGATGAGGCTTTGTTCTCGGCATGTCTTTGTGAGTGCAGGTCCTCGTCTGATACAACGGACGGTGCCACGAGGGAGCGCGCTCTTGTACTGCGTGCCCAGCTCCAGCGGAATTGGTTTGGGTACAGAAGTGGCACTAATTCACCGAGAGTAGATAAAGCAGCATAACTCAGTTTGGGCTCTGATGTTGGCTGATTATGCTTTGGAAGCGTACAGATCTCTCCAAGATCACTGTGGTGTAGTAAAACATTCCCGAAACCATCACCACCCGTGCCCCGTCACTCTGCCCTTCTGCCCCCCTGTCCTCTCCACGACCATCATTCCATTCCTCTCCTTCCTACCAAGCTTTACAGCTGGCACCATGATAGCTGTAGATTGTACATTTTAAAGTGCATTGCTCTCCTGGCATCCACAAAACTCAGATTCATCCCTGAAAATGCTTGAGGTGATCCTCAAGGGTCCAATATTGGTGTGCTTTACACCTCCTCGTCTCATGTTTCCTACAGTGTAAGCAATTTAGGCTTGCATGATAGCACAGGAGTTAAGGTGCTGGACTAGTAATCAGAAGATTGGTGATTCAAATTCCACCAGGCTGTCACTGTTGGGCCCCTGATCATGGCCCTCAACCCCTCAGTTGCTCGAATTGAATTCAATCACAGACGATAGGCAAGTTCTGTGAATGTTAATCGAGTTTGTTTGTCCTGCATCCCTGAACAGCCGGACTGGGTGATTAAAGCCTGGGCTCCTGTTTATTATGCAAAGCTACAGTCCAGTGTCTCCTGTGTCCTGATCCAGTGTGTCCTGATCCACACTTTAAGGTGCCTTTGTGGGTGGCAGGATGTAATAAATGAGGGCGTCGGAGTCACCGAGCCCGGGCCGCCTTCCAATCTGCGGAGAGCATCTGCCCAGAGTCTCGGTCCTCATTAGTTCTCTGGAGATTTAATTATTTCTTCTGGAAATTTCTCAGGGGCCGGAAAAGGGGCCCGTCTAAGTGTAAATTTCTCACAACACTCACATACAGAAACGAGGACTCGGGCGATTTCTTTCAAAATGACTAACACAGTGCAATAAGAAGTATAATAAAATGTATAACATACTAATAATATCATAATAATAGTCATTGTTATCAATTATTATTTAATTATTATTATTATTTTATTAATTATTATTATTATTATTGTATTATTATTATTATTATAGTTATAGTCATAATAATAGTCATTATTTTATTAATTATTATTATTATTATTATTATTTTATTAATTATTATTATTTTATGATTATTATTTTATTATTATTATTATTATTTTTATTATCTACCTTTATTGTTAATTATAATAACAATGATATAATAATACAATTAATAATAATAATAATAATAATACAATTATTTAATATTGTTATTATTGTTACTATTATATTATTTAAGCTATTTTTATTTCTTTTTTTCTTTTTTACATCCCGGTCAGGGTCACAGCTGATCAGATTCCACCGAGAAATACTAGGGCACAAGGCTGGAAGACCCTGGACAGGGCGCCAATCCGTCACAGGGTTTCAGCCCCCAAATGCTAATGCAAATGCTAGAAAGCATCTATGTGTGTGTGTGTGTGTGTGTGTGTGTGTGTGTGTATGACATGCGCTTGATTAGCACTCTCTCTAGGAATTATTATTCAGTTTCTTCCAGTCTCTGCATCCACCGCAATCCTGATCAGGATGATAAATAAATGCCTGAAGGAATGATCATTTCTTGTTACTGGTGATAGTCACTGTGGTTAGTATCCTTTGAAGTTTAGCATGTTCTCTGTGTTTCTGTCTGGGCTTTGGCTGGTGTCAGTGTTTTCAACATGGAGCAGTTGGATTGGCGGCACAGTGGTTAAGTGGGTAGCACTGTCGCCTCACAGCAAGAAGGTCCTGGAGTTTGCATGTTCTCCCCGTGTCTGTGTGGGTTTCCTCCGGGAGCTCCGGTTTCCTCCCACAGTCCAAAGACATGCAGTCAGGTTAACTGGAGACACTGAATTGCCCTATAGGTGAATGGATGTGTGTGTGTGTGTGTGTGTGTCTGCCCTGCGATAGACTGGTGCCCTGTCTAGGGTGTTACTGTGTGCCTTGCGCCCATTGAAAAGCTGGGATAGGCTCCAGCACCCTCTTCGACCCTGATTGGATAAGCGGTTAAGAAAGTGAGTGAGTAAGTTGAATTGGCTTATCTAAATGTTTCTCTGTATGAGCATGTGGCTGTTCTGCCATGAACTGGTGCCCTATCCAGGGTGGTACCGGACCCCCAGCAGTCCTGATCAGGATGAAGTGGTGAGTGAATAAATGAACAGATGAAGGTTCTGAACCATTTTCTGGTGCTCTAAGCTCTCGGTTTGACATTTCCTCCCCAAACTTTCAGTGTTCAGCGGTTAAGGTGCTGGACTTGTAATCAGAAGGTTGGTGGTTCAAATCCCACCAGGCTGTCACTGTTGGGCCCCTGATCAAGACCTTCAACCTTTCAGTTGCTCAGATTGAATTCAATTACAGACTACAGGTGTCTATGTTTTCAACATGCAGCAGTTGGATTGGCTGCTCTAAATGTTTCTCTGTATGAGCAAGTTGTTGTTGTTGTTGTTGTTCTGCCATGAACTGGTGCCCTATCCAGGGTGGTACCGGACCCCCTGCAGTCCTGACCAGAATGAAGTGGTGATTGAATGAACAGATGAAGGTTCTGAACCATTTTCCGGTGCTGTGAGCTCTCGGTTTGAAGCCGATCGGTCGTTAGCGACGGCTCAGGAAGCACATCGCTCCAGTCAGTTATATTTTCGTCCCCAAATGTTCAGCGTTTGTTGATTTTTTTGGTAAACGGTTCCAGCGTCTCCCAGTTTGTGTTTGTGTACGAACCATTAACTCCAGCTCATTAAATTCATACAGGAACAGGAAGTACAGTAGAAACGTTGCAGCTCTGCTTCATGCTGGCTTTGCTGGGTTTCATCTGTAGGATTCGTTTCCAGTTCACCCGTCACGCGTTCCGTTACTGAATTAACGCTCCCACGTCCGCTTCCTACACCCATAACCCTTAAGGGATTCCCCAACACCATCTGTCCCAATACTTAATGAGCTCGGTGTAGATGGGGAACAGAACTTTCCCACCAGCTCCTGCAACCGGGTGCAATTTGATTCCCAAAATACCTTTACTGGGTTTTACTGGTTAGTTACTCTGTATGGGCAAAAGTATTGGGACACACCTTCATATTATTGAATTCATGTATTTCAGCCACAACAGTTGCAGGTTATTGCATGTGTTAAAAAATTATTATATAAAGGAAACATATAAAGGGAACATTGTGTTCCACTCACTGTGTAAGTCGCTTTGGATAAAAGCGTCTGCTAAATGCTGAAAATGTAAATGTAAAATGTAAATCATGTGCTTCCAATTTTGAAGCAACAGTTTAGGGAAGGCTCTGTCCTGTTCCAGAATGATTGTACCCCTGTGCACAAAGCAAAGCTCTATACAGACGTGAAGAAAAGCTCCTGTGTCCTGCACAGAGACCCTGACCTCAGCCCCAAAAGCGATCATGTACAGATTCATTTTACTGTGACATACACTATATGATCAAAAGTATTTGGACACCTCACCATGAGCTTGTTAGACATCACATTTCAAGAACAAATGGTATTAAAACAGAGTGACCGCTATGTGATCATTTCAGCTAGAACAACAGCCACACTTCTGACAAGGCTTCTCACAAGACTTCGAATTATGTCTGTGGGAATTTGTGCCCATTCTGTCAAAACAGCATTTGTATGGCACTGTCGTTGTATCGATGTTCCAGTTCATTCCAGAGCTGTTGAGTTGGGCTGAGATCTGGATTATCTAATGAGTATCTGTTCATTCATCATTTAGTATTTGCTAGATCATGGTCAGGGACACTATCGGTTGCTCAGCGGTTAAGGTGCTGGACTAGTAATCAGAAGGTTGGTGGTTCAAGTCTCTTAGTTGCTTAAATTGAATTCAGTCACAGGCGTAAGTGGCTTTTCTTCATGTCTTTATAGAGCTTGCTTTGTGCACAGGGGTCAGTGATAGCTCAGTGGTTAAGGTACTGGACTAGTAAACAGAAGGTTGCCGGTTCGAGCCCCGCCACCACCAAGTTGCCACTGTTGGGTCCCTGAGCAAGGCCCTTAACCCTCAATTGCTCATCGTGTTCTGATCATTGTGTAAGTCGCTTTGGATAAAAGCGTCTGCTAAATGCTGAAAATGTAAATGCACAGGGACACAGTCATGCTGGAAAAGAAAAGGGCCTTCCCTAAACTGTTGCTGCCAAGTTAGAAGCATACATTTACATTTTCAGCATTTAGCAGACGCTTTTATCCAAAGCGACTTACAGTTGTGACAGTATACAGTGTAGACCAGCCTTTCTCAACCGGGGTTGCCGTCTGGCTTCGTCAGGGGTGCCGTCAAAAATATTCTGACGTTACTGATACTATGAAATAAATGTAAAATACAAAAAAGTCAACTTATCATGAAAATGTAGACCATTAGCCGCCTCAAACATCAAAAATGGTCTCACACGCCCCTTTCCTCATGCTACAACGTCAACGTGGGTTGCGTACATTGCCTATAGTGATGAGTCGTTCGCGAACGATCCGATTCTATTGAACGGCTCTTTAAGATGAACAGAAAGAACCGAGCCTCTGAGAGCCGTTATAATATATATTTATATTTCTGTGCTGTTCTTATCGGCTGTAATTTAACCATTCTGCTTCCATCAGTAGAGGGAATTAATCAGTCATAATAAGAGCTGTTTATTGTCGAAATTCAATCACTTTCAGTATCGCTGAGAGAGCAAGCGACACACACACACACACACACACATACAGAGAGAGCTCATTACCTCATTACTGTAAATATTATAATTTTTATTGTTATTATTTTGCACTGTTTTTATTAATATTTTATTCTATTTTATATTTTTGCACATGTAACTGTTTTGTATATATTTGTTCTTTTTTATTGTTATTTTTATTATTTCTCTGTAACTTGCTTTGGCAATACGAATGTCCTTATTTGTCATGCCAGTAAAGCTTCTTTTGAGTTTGAGAGCCGTAACCGAGCAAACCATGCAGACAATGAGCAGTGCTAGTGGTATAATGACAAATAATTGAGAAATAAACTATAAACTTGTTTAATGATGTTAAATCTGATTGGTTCATGGCGTGTATGTTTTAAAGCAGAAACAAACACAGGTACATCTCTGCACAAGTGAGGATTTTTCTGAAACTTAATGCAATGCAACCACAGTATGTCTCTTCCCTGTAGTGTTTTTGTGTGTTAGCAGTCCGAGGGATGCAGAGTGTAAGTTTTTAATACATTTTAGACTGGGGTGACTCGAGATTTTGAACACTTTTAAAGGGTGCCGTGACTGAAAAAAGGTTTAAGCAACACTGGTTTAAGCAATTGAGGGTTAAGGGCCTTGCTCAAGGGCCCAACAGTTGCAACCTGGCAGAGATGAGGCTTGAACCAGCAACCCTCTGATTACTAGTCCAGTACCTTAACCACTAGGCTACAGGTGCCCTAACTGATTTATTACACCTGTGAGTGATTTTTGTGGCTGAAACACATTAATTTAATAATTAGCAGGGGTGTCCCAATACTTTTGTCCATATATTGTATGTAAAATGAAGCTGTGTGATCCATGGTAGTGGATGTAAATTTCTCTCTCTGTTGGAATTCTGTCTCTCTGTGTTTCAGTCTCTGTAATTCTGTCTCTCTGTGTTTCAGTCTCTGTAATTCTGTCTCTCTGTGTTTCAGTCTCTGTAATTCTGTCTCTCTGTCGGTGCTGGATGAAGGTATGATTCTGAAATAAGAGCAGCATGCCGCAGTGCCCCCTCACGACCCCCCGAACCCCCAGTGCTATTACACACAGATGATGGAATTACAGGCCACAGAACCATCGTCAGGCTTTACAGAAGGAGAAAGAGACAGCGGTAACATCACAAAAATAATAACACAATAGAAAGTAAAAAATCCACAGTAATTTAGACCTATGAGAGAAATTCTGTGACCGTGTAGACTGATAAAAATACCAACAACAGCTGGTTTCTGCACACAAATATTGATCTATTGTTGAGTTTAGAAATAGAAAGATTTTTGATTTGTTGTATCTATAAAAGTGGATAAGTAGCATTAATTAAAATACATTTAATCTGGTTAATTTTGTCATTCTACATGACATTTTTATAGTAGATTTACCTGCCAAGAGCTTCTTATTTTCTATAAATCATGTTTGACCTAGTAGTAGTAATGAACCTAAACCCTAAGCTAAACTAACATCACATGAACTAGACAACATAAGACAAGACAGTATTACTAGACAAGAGTTATAACTAGACACAGGAACCAAAATGCAAGACAAGAATCATAAACAGGATAACCACAAAGACCATGAACCACAAACTCAAAATAGCTTCTGCTGAATGACCCACAGCTTCTCCCTTAAATGCCATGAGCAAATTACCTCAGACAAGGTGCAACTGTGGATCAATAACAGGAGACCAATCCCAATGAGGGGCGTGGGCCGGGAGCCTGGATTTGTGACAATCATCATCATCCTAATAACAATAATAATTATTATTATAGTAACAACAAAAATAACAATAATAATAAAAATAAAAATAATGATTAGTAAGAATAACAGTGATAATATAAATAATCATCATTATAGTAACAACAAAATAACAATAATAATAAAATAAAGGTAATATTTGGAGTAACAATAACAATAATAATAATAATAATAATATTTGGAGTAACAATAACAGTAATAATAATAATAATAATAATAATAATTGAGTAACAATAACAGTAATAATAATAATAATTGGAGTAAATCGGTGTAAAGCGGTTACCCACCACCGTTGAGATCTGGAGCTATCGAGTTTGACTCTTAGCTGTGCTACTGACCTGGCTGTCATCTAATCGGTTGTGCCTGAGGGTGGGGGTGGAACAGGTTCTTCATTGCTGCTGTATTGTGGCCCCTGCTGGTTGGTTGAGGCATCAGTAGGAGGGATGTTTGATTCACGGATAGCCATGTGTGACTCTCTGTAGGTGATACGGCTCTCTGTGAGCCCTCGTCTCTGGCAGTGAAATAAAGTGGACAGTTACTATGCATGGGCTGAAATGAGCCCTTTTCGGTTTGCAGCAGCAGAGAAAGTAACAATCAGGACAGTGGACACAACTAGATTGATAGGAAAAGGGGAAAATGCTAAAAAAATATTGTACAACTACAAGGATTACATACACAGATGTTTTTGGTTACAGGAGGATTGAGACTTGCTATCTGCCTGAAGTTTTTTCCTCTGACAGAAAAACAGCAGCGATTCTTTAAATAAAGTGTAAAATTGTGTCCCACAGGCGAGATGACGGGTATAATGGGATTAACTGTTGCACAGAAGACATTCTTTATGCCATGTTTAAAGGTTGGCCGTGAAGAGAACCATTCTCTGGTGATTATTGAAAATGTCAGAAAAGCCATTTTCAGATCAATCGAGCGTCCAATCAAATTACTCAGGCTTATAAACATGGCGCTCGTGGTCTCGTCCCACATTGTGACTCATCTGTACATTAGTACCTGGATTCGATTCGGGTTTCCTTTAGGTCAGTGGGCCAAAAGTATCGGGAAACCCCTCCAAATTACTGAATTCACGTGTTTTAGCCATAATAATCACTAACAGGTGCAATAAATAAATTCTATAAAGGAAATGATGTTCTTCCAACTTTTCAACAACAGTTTAGGGAAGGGGCGGCACGCTGGCTCGGTGGGTAGCACTGTCGCCTCACAGCAAGAAGGTTCTGGGTTCAATCCCCAGGCGGGGCGGTCCGGGTCCTTTCTGTGTGGAGTTTGCATGTTCTCCCCGTGTCTGTGTGGGTTTCCTCCGGGTGCTCCGGATTCCTCCCACAGTCCAAAAACATGCGGTCAGGTTAACTGGAGACACTGAAATGCCCTATAGGTGTGTGTGTGTGTGTGTGTGTGTGTGTGAACGTGTGTCTGCCCTGCGATGGACTGGCGCCCCGTCCAGGGTGTTACTGTGTGCCTTGCGCCCATTGAAAAGCTGGGATAGGCTCCAGCACCCCTGAAAAAGCTCTGACCTCAGCCGCACTGAACAGCTCTGGAATGAACTGGAACATCAACTGAGGCTTTCTTGACCAATATCAGTGCCCAGCCATACAAATGCTCTTTTGTCTGAATGGACACAAATTCCCACAGGCATACTTCTGTGTCTTGTGAGAAGCTAAAAAGGTCACTCTATTTTAATAGCATTTGTTTTTGAATGGGACGTCTAACAAAATCATGGTCTGGTGTCCAAATACTTTTGGCCCTATGTGTATATGTGTGTGTATGTATGGTTTGTTTACAGGCTGGGGATTTGGATTTTTTGGGAGCAGATACTGAGATCCATCTTTCTGAAATTCCCTCTCATGAAAGCCTTTTGTTCTGAAGTCGCTTCTGATCCTTCTCCTCCTTCATCTTTTTAATCTTTTGTTACTGAGCGATCTTTTCATCTCACTCGTGACCTTCTGACTTCTCTCTTTCACTTTTTTTCTCTTGTCCCTGTGTGACTCCAGCTTTATTTTTCACTGAACCTCTTCGTGCTCTGTGTCCTTTCATCACTGTCAGAGGGAACACAGTGCTGGTGTCATAACCCTGTAATATGATTGACATTTTGCTTCTGTTCTTCCTATTTGGTACATTTGTTTATCCATATAAATATGTTTATCATTTCTTTTCTGCACTCTGGTGGTGCTAGCGTTTGAAGACCCCACCCACATAGTACGGTCATCCCGCCCTAGCAGAAACGTGTCTGCTGCAGGCACTGCCAATTATGCCCGCTAGATGGCGCCCAGCCAACCGGTACATTTTGTTTTCTTGATATAAAAGCTGTTGAGTTTCATGCTGTTTGCAGTAAAAATACTGTAAGTTGAGATACAGCAGTGGGAAAAAGTAAGTGCCCCTTTAATAACATCGCATTTCATTTAGCAGCAACCACAACCACTTTCTATATTTCCTTATTACTCTTTCATAAGAAAAAGCTTTCAGGCTTCACTTTTCTCCAGACTTTATTGGACTGCAGACTAGAAACAGCACATCAAGTTTTAAAAATCAAAAACATTATATCACTGTACAGAAAGGCATCATTAATGCAAAATGTTGGGTGTGCCGAGGCTGCTGATTTTGCAGACTTTGCTTAGATCATGGATTGGATTTTGTTGATTGTGCTTTATAGTGTCAGATGATAAAGATAAGAACCTTCCCGAGATACTAAAATCAATTAATATTTTAACTTATAACAATAATAAAAACAATTTGACTTATCATTATCAGATCAAATTGATTGGTAAAGTAAAGAACTTCAATGGACATAGTGGTGATGGTCAAAATATGGAAAAACGAGTCAATTAGCACCATCACCAAGCTACGACTGATGAAAACCTTGGTCTGTCCAGTAGCCACGTATGGATGTGGAGCCTGGACACTAAAGAACTAATGAAAATCTCATGGAGGAAGATGTTCACCACTGAGCAATTGTACAAGATGGTCCTGCAAGTTATGTTCCTTAGGGCATGTGATGAGGCCCCCACATAACACTGAGGGGAGGGGTTATACTGGGACTTGTAGAAGGACTCAAGAAAAAGCTGCATTAACAACATTATGACATAGATTGCATTAACAGGGACTATTTTTCTTCTTTAGATTTGTTTGTCTTTGCTTATTAGTCTGTAAATCAGTTAAATTCCATTGCTTAGCGTGTTTAGCTCCGTGTGTCTGTGTAGCTGGTCTTAAAACACATTCTGTCAAAAACGAGTCACTCAAAGCCACAAACTCTACAGATCTGCTGGCGGATACAAAATTATTAATATTTTCTTATATAACAACATTTCTGGTTAATCCAGTCAGTAAACTGCTTAAATCTGTACACACGTTTAGTTTATAACTGACTCTTATGTTATAGTGCAACATCAGTTATGATGAGAAAGACGTTTGGTTAAACTGAGAGGAACCTAGATAAGGCCTGTAGGATTATTATTAATAAACCAAATACTGAGCCACATAATTTGTTACTTAGTTGTAAGTTTGCATACACTTGTACATATGACATGTATTCCATGCTAGCCTCAGGAACTCGCACTTCTTTAGGTGTGCTGTGTGGTATTTATATTTTTGACCTGTCCACTTTTGTTCTTTGGGGAAAAATCATGATTCATCCATTCACTTCCAGTAAACGAACAGCTCAGTAATGATTAAAATCCCAAGATGCATTAGAGATGCATTTAATGCACATTTGCATGTAAACTTTGTACCTGGAGTGTAAATGTAAATTTATACATTTCAGTAAGATGAGGTTAAAGTTTGTGGTTGTATTAGAGTCTCTGTTTGTAGCTGATGAGCAGCGTTATTATTTAGGTCTCAGTAGCACTGCTGGAATGTTTCTATTCAGTTTTTTTCAGCAGATCTGTCAGAATTGATCACGGTCCAGGTTTAAACTGCAGGATTTATAACGAGATCCTATCTCACCATGATTAGATTTATGAAGCTGGTTTATACCCCGACACACCTTATCGAATTTGCTGCTGAATTCATTTCGAGCAGTCGGGCATTAGATGAACCTTGGATGGAAATCCCTGAATCTCTCATGTGATAAAAGACGCTGTTGTAGTGCTGCGCAAACAGTTTCAATGAAATAGCAACGAATCCTGGATGCTAAAGTAATTCTAAACAATCAAGCCTAGTTCACGCCTGAGAAGAGTTTCAGTTTGCTCCACCACATGCAGAGAAATGTATTTATTTACCTCCGCCTGAAGCTAACAGTGAAGACTTCAATTCTAACAGTACGATGTATCAGCCAGATACATAAAACAGCCCGACTCACTGTGGTTTTGTTTACAATAATACAGAGGAACCTCGGTTTAACAAACTAAAGTGGGGAGCACTGGTTAGTAAAATGCTATCGTCTGAAACAGGGGGTGCGAAAATATATGAAAACACAGTACTGTGGTCCACAACACTAAATCTCACTGCATACTCCAGTTTTTCCTCAGACCTCCGTATATCACTCACTGTCTGTTTCTTCACACCGTATTCCTCACGTACACGAGCCACAGAAAGTTCTAACTTTTCAGCGATACATCGGTGCCTTGAAACTCAACGTCAATTGGTTCTTTAAAAGATATTGAATTTCAAGGTATTTTTTCCCATGAGGATGTTTGGGAAACCTGTTAATGCGTTCATGGTCACGTGGAACTGCATATATTTTAGGCTCATGTAACATAATGGGGTTGTTTTTGACACTTATACACTGAAAATAACACAAATATAATATAAAAAACACTGAAATAAAAAGCGGATTCTTACAATCTCTCAGAAGCTCGAGCTGTAACACAAGTTTAAGAGTGAAACAGAGGAAAATCCAGATAAACACAGATACATGTGGAGCTTTCAGAGTGGATCTGATGGTTATTCCACACAAATATAGATTTGTCTCATATTCACACTTTGATGACGTTCTACCACACCGCTCAAGCCGAATCATTGCTGAACTAATCGACTGTTTATTGTTCATTTGGAATTAAATAATAATGTTTTTAAAAAACAAACCGAACCACGTTGAGTTTAATGGAAACGTCGAGTTTAAGGGTATGAATTTCTTGACGAAGGATGTTAAGTTTCAAAGATTTTGAGTTTAGGAGAGGTTGAGTTACAAGGTACCGCTGTACCTAGATGCCTCTTTCACTTACCACTTCTCTTGTCTTTTGATGCCATGACTGAGCACTAGAACTTGCAAAAATGAAGCATAAAACACAGAGAAAAAGGCGAGAACAAAGCGAGCCTCCCGACAAAATAAAGCCTCTCACTCATGTAAACAGAGAGACTTGCGCCGGCTAGCGGACCATCACTGAACTCCTGGTTTTGGGACGCTTCTCTCTGGAATTTTAAACTATCGGACCAGACATTCAATTTTACAGATGTTGTGAGAGTGTGTGTGTGCTTTTCACTCAATGAATCAGACCCCCTGCAACCCTGACCAGGATATAATGGTGATAAAACTGACAATAAATGGGTGTGTGTGGGTGTGTGTGTATGTGTGTGTGAGTGTGGATGTGGATGTGTGTGGGTGGGTGGGTGTGTGTGGGTGGGTGGGTGGGTGTGGGTGTGTGTGTGTGGGTGGGTGTGTGTGTGTGTGTGTGGGTGGGTGTGTGTGTGTGTGTGTGTGGGTGGGTGGGTGTGTGGGTGTGTGTGTGTGTGTGTGTGGGTGGGTGTGTGTGTGGGTGGGTGGGTGGGTGTGTGTGTGTTGTGAGAGTGTGTGTGTGCTTTTCACTCAATGAATCAGACCCCCTGCAACCCTGACCAGGATATAATGGTGATAAAACTGACACACACGGGCAGTGGTAGCTCAGCGGTTAAAGTACAGGACTAGTAACTGGAAGGTCACTGGTTCAAGCCCCACCTCTTCCAGGTTGCCACTGTTGGGCCCTTGAGCAAGGCCCTTAATCCTCAATTGCTTGCAGTATATACAGTCTCTATTGTAAGTGGCTTTGGATAAAGACGTCTGCTAAATGCTGAAAATGTAAATGAACAATAATAAATGAATCAGCTGTACTGAGGTTTCAGCATAAAAACCTTAAGCTGATTAAGATAAAATACATAAACATTTAATTATACAGTATAAAGAACAAACGAATGTGCTCCTCTCGAGCTGAGCACCAGGACTCCTGAGAGTCCAGTCTCTACCCCCCTTAAATTAGCTTTGCTTAATCTAGCTGCTTGTTTGAATAAAGAGTAATTAGTGGGATTACTCCCAGGGAGACTCATTCTGATTAAAGCTGAGAGTAAAGTACAAGTCTTAGTCCTCGTCTTGAACTCAGAGTCTCTGAGATCCTGAAACCTCGTGCTTCCTGTGTGTGGGATTGATGTGGAGATTGTGCTGGAGGGGTTGTAGTGAGAATTAGCATAGAGAAAGTATCTGGATGTGAGGAGGCTTCCAAAACGGCTGGGTGCTGAGTGGTAGAGCTGGTGGAAGAATTCATTTACTCAGTATTTGAGTTTTTGTCACGAATTCAGCCTGTCTGTGCTCCGGGGGGCTCATATGTGCCACGTCCTTCTCTCCAGGAGCACATGCTGAAGCCAATGCCCTTTTCGTGATTGCTAATTGTCCACAGCTGCACCTTGTTGTAGATAATGCTAAGAGGATTTAAGCGAGCAGCTGTGGCTCCGATATTGGAGACTATTTTTGGTTTGGTTTGATGCTCATGTATTGGTTTGGTTTGGTTTGGTTTGATGCTCATGTATTGGTTTGGTTTGGTTTGGTTTGATGCTCATGTATTGGTTTGGTTTGGTTTGGTTTGATGCTCATGTATTGGTTTGGTTTGGTTTCATGCTCATGTATTGTTTTGGTTTGGTATGTTATGCTCATGTATTGGTTTGGTTTGGTTTGATGCTCATGTATTGGTTTGGTTTGGTTTCATGCTCATGTATTGGTTTGGTTTGGTTTGATGCTCATGTATTGGTTTGGTTTGGTTTCATGCTCATGTATTGGTTTGGTTTGGTTTGGTTTGATGCTCATGTATTGGTTTGGTTTGGTTTCATGCTCATGTATTGGTTTGGTTGGTTTGGTTTGATGCTCATGTATTGGTTTGGTTTGGTTTCATGCTCATGTATTGGTTTGGTTTGGTTTCATGCTCATGTATTGGTTTGGTTTGGTTTGATGCTCATGTATTGTTTTGGTTTGGTATGTTATGCTCATGTTTTGGTTTGGTTTGGTTTGATGCTCATGTATTGGTTTGGTTTGGTTTGATGCTCATGGTTTGGTTTGGTTTGGTTTCATGCTCATGTATTGGTTTGGTTTGGTTTGATGCTCATGTATTGGTTTGGTTTGGTTTGATGCTCATGTATTGGTTTGGTTTGGTTTGGTTTCATGCTCATGTATTGGTTTGGTTTGGTTTCATGCTCATGTATTGGTTTGGTTTGGTTTCATGCTCATGTATTGGTTTGGTTTGGTTTGATGCTCATGTATTGGTTTGGTTTGGTTTCATGCTCATGTATTGGTTTGGTTTGGTTTCATGCTCATGTATTGGTTTGGTTTGGTATGGTATGCTCATGTATTGGTTTGGTTTGGTTTGATGCTCATGTATTGGTTTGGTTGGTTTGGTTTCATGCTCATGTATTGGTTTGGTTTGGTTTCATGCTCATGTATTGGTTTGGTTTGGTTTGATGCTCATGTATTGGTTTGGTTTGGTTTCATGCTCATGTATTGGTTTGGTTTGGTTTCATGCTCATGTATTGGTTTGGTTTGGTATGGTATGCTCATGTATTGGTTTGGTTTGGTATGGTATGCTCATGTATTGGTTTGGTTTGGTTTGATGCTCATGTATTGGTTTGGTTTGGTTTCATGCTCATGTATTGGTTTGGTTTGGTTTGATGCTCATGTATTGGTTTGGTTTGGTTTCATGCTCATGTATTGGTTTGGTTTGGTTTCATGCTCATGTATTGGTTTGGTTTGGTTTCATGCTCATGTATTGGTTTGGTTTGGTTTCATGCTCATGTATTGGTTTGGTTTGGTTTCATGCTCATGTATTGGTTTGGTTTGGTATGGTATGCTCATGTATTGGTTTGGTTTGGTTTGATGCTCATGTATTGGTTTGGTTGGTTTGGTTTGATGCTCATGTATTGGTTTGGTTTGGTTTGATGCTCATGTATTGGTTTGGTTGGTTTGGTTTGATGCTCATGTATTGGTTTGGTTTGGTTTCATGCTCATGTATTGGTTTGGTTTGGTTTCATGCTCATGTATTGGTTTGGTTTGGTTTGATGCTCATGTATTGGTTTGGTTTGGTTTCATGCTCATGTATTGGTTTGGTTTCATGCTCATGTATTGGTTTGGTTTGGTTTGATGCTCATGTATTGGTTTGGTTTGGTTTGATGCTCATGTATTGGTTTGGTTTGGTATGGTATGCTCATGTATTGGTTTGGTTTGGTTTGATGCTCATGTATTGGTTTGGTTTGGTTTCATGCTCATGTATTGGTTTGGTTTGGTTTGATGCTCATGTATTGGTTTGGTTTGGTTTCATGCTCATGTATTGGTTTGGTTTGGTTTCATGCTCATGTATTGGTTTGGTTTGGTTTGATGCTCATGTATTGGTTTGGTTTGGTATGGTATGCTCATGTATTGGTTTGGTTTGGTTTGATGCTCATGTATTGGTTTGGTTTGGTTTGATGCTCATGTATTGGTTTGGTTGGTTTGGTTTGATGCTCATGTATTGGTTTGGTTGGTTTGGTTTGATGCTCATGTATTGGTTTGGTTTGGTTTCATGCTCATGTATTGGTTTGGTTTGGTTTCATGCTCATGTATTGGTTTGGTTTGGTTTCATGCTCATGTATTGGTTTGGTTTGGTATGGTATGCTCATGTATTGGTTTGGTTCGATGCTCATGTATTGGTTTGGTTGGATGCTCATGTATTGGTTTGGTTGGTTTGGTTTGATGCTCATGTATTGGTTTGGTTTAATGCTCATGTATTGGTTTGGTTTGGTTTCATGCTCATGTATTGGTTTGGTTTGGTTTCATGCTCATGTATTGGTTTGGTTTGGTTTCATGCTCATGTATTGGTTTGGTTTGGTTTCATGCTCATGTATTGGTTTGGTTTCATGCTCATGTATTGGTTTGGTTTGGTTTCATGCTCATGTATTGGTTTGGTTTCATGCTCATGTTCGTTCATGCTCAGGAATCTTGTCTAGTGCTAGTCCTTGTTCATGTTTTGTTTTAGCCTGTTAGCTTAGCTTAGGATCTAGTATAGGTTAGTCAGGGTTCTTATGTGTTTAGATTAGCAGTCCGTGTAGCGTTTAGTTTAGCTTTAGCATTGTTTGTGTGTTTAGACTAGTGTTAGTAATTAGCATTAGCTTAGGTCATGTGATAGTTTGTCTTTTGTTATTATTAAACACTTTGTCTAACAACATCTGTGTGTGTGTGTGTGTGTGTGTGTGTGTGTCCACCCCCTTGTCTAGTCTATCCCAATCGTTACAGTTTTTACTTATTTAATGGACTGTGAGCATCCTGAAATAATGGAGACCAAACTACAGCAGTCAGCATTACTGGTTTTACTGGTAAATTAATTGTGTTGCTCATATTATATGAGCAAAAGTATTGGGACACCGCTTCTAAGTTTTGAAATCATCCGTTTCTGCTACAACAATCGCTAACAGGTGCTATATAAAGGAAGTGATACGCTTCCAAGTTTGCAGCAACAGCTTAGGAAAGGGGGAGGCACGGTGGATCGGTGGGTAGCACTGTCTCCTCACAGCAAGGACGTCCCGGGTTCGATCCCCAGGCGGGGCGGTCCGGGTCTGTGTGGAGTTTGCATGTTCTCCCCGTGTCTGCGTGGGTTTCCTTCCACAGTCTAAAGACGTGCAGTCAGGTTAATTGGAGACACTGAATTGCCCTATACGTGAGTGTGTGTGTGTGTGTGTGTGTGTCTGCCCTGCGATGGACTGGTGCCCCATCCAGGGTGTTACTGTGTGCCTTGCACCCATTGAAAAGCTGGGATAGGCTCCAGCACCTTCACGACCCTGATTGGATAAGCGGTTAAAAAAAGTGAGTGAGTGAGCTTAGGGAAGGCCATTTCCTGTTCCAGCATGACTGTGCCCCTGTGCACAAAGCAAAGCTTGATAAAGACATGAAGAAAAGCTCGAATGAAATGAATTGGAACATCAACTGAGGCTTACTTGACCAGCATCAGTGCCCAGTTAGACAAACGCTCTTTTAACCAAATGTGCACAAATTCCCACACACGGACATACTTTAAAGTCTTGTGAGAAGCTCTCAGAAGAGCGGCGGTTGTTATAGCAGAAATGATCACATGGTCATGTCAGGTGTCCAAACACTTTCGCTCACACAGTGTATTAGGAAGACATGCAGGGATCAGATCAGGGAAACACTGATGTCCTTGTCTGGCACCACAGGGCACCACTGGAAATGGGACTTGGCCTCAAGGGCTCTCTTTACTGGACTTGTCGGTATCTGACTTCACTTCACATTTAAGTCACAGTGTTTTACAGAACACAGGAGCTGAATCCGCTCGGTGTTCAGCGCTCAGGAGACTCCTGTTAGTCTTTTAGAGGAAGAAGAAGAAGGCATTTATTTGTCATGTGTACATATACTGATGTACAGTACAATGAAATTCGTTTTCCACATATCCCAGCGTGTTTGGTAGCTGGAGTCAGAGCCCTGGAGTAAACAGGGTTAAGAGCCCATAGCAGAGCCGTTTGATAGCCCAAAGCTCTACCCACTGGGCTACCACTGTCCCTTATTACACAGAAGTGGATTAAAGACTGTGATTCAGTAACCCTTAAACAAACCGCGTAATGATACAAGAGAACTGCTTGTGCTGGTCAGAATTCAGTGAGAAAATAGATCTGTTTTGCATCAGTAACTTAGTAAAACAAAAGATGATTGTAATTGAAGTCCTGAGTGCTGGTTTCACTTTTTAAAAGCAAGAGTCTGTGGAGTCAAGATGAGTCTAGTTAAAGCTTTTTTACAGCTTTTTTTAGAGAACCGAGACTAACACACACCCCCTCCGACACGTGCGCAGTAGCCGACTGCATCAGCCAGCATAACTGCATGAGTTACGATGTCCCGTCCGGCTTTCACCTTGTATGAACAACAAGCCAATCGTTGTTCATGTAAGCGCCCAGCCTGCCGGTACCAGAGCTGAGATTCGAAACGATGTGCTAGTGTTTTACCGCTGCGCCATCTGAGCGCCCTAAATTTTACATATTAGAATGAATTAAAAACACTTTATGTGGTGCAACATGCTGATTATTATTTATCAGATGTAACACTGGCTGTGTCATTAGTGTTTTTATGTGTTTAGATCCTGTTTGACGAGACTTTATGATTTCAGGAGCTTTATGTGAGTTACAGGAGCATTTATGCAGATTAACGAGCCTGGTGACGTTCATACATCCATTCCTCTCGTAATCAGCAGCACCAGTGCAGGTTTAGGGTGTTGTTACACTGCCAGATTAAAGTTTCATCATCTCTGATGCTCGACACGCTACGCTCACGGTGCCACAGAGGTGCCACAGAGGTGCCATGGCATTCTGACATTTTCTCTTCAGTGTGGGAGTTTGGATGTAGTTTTGACTGGCGGTTAATTTCGCACAGCAGGGCAGTTTACTGAAGTTAATGGTGATAATGGTGGGATAACACTTGTGCTTACCATTCTGAAATAGATTTTATGTTAAATACTGTAGATTTAAGTCCTCTGAAAGATTGACAAGTGCACTATATGGACAAAAGTATTGGGACGCCCCTTCTAAAGTGCGATGAGATTGAGTGAGGACGTGGATCTGAGAGTAGAGGAGGAGGGTTGGTGAGATTGAGCAGGGACGAGGAGGGTCGGTGAGGATCTGAGCGTAGAGGAGGAGGGCTGGTGAGATGGAGCGAGGACAAGGATCTGAGGGTAGAGGAGGGGGAGGGTCGGTGAGATTGAGCGAGGATGAGGATCTGAGAGCAGAGGAGGAGGGTCGGTGAGATGGATCGAGGACGAGGAGGGTCGGTGAGATTAAGCGAGGACGAGAAGGGTCGGTGAGATGGATCGAGGACGAGGAGGGTCGGTGAGATTGAGCGAGGACGAGGAGGGTCGGTGAGATGGAGCGAGGACGAGGAGGGTCGGTGAGATGGAGCGAGGAGGTTTGGTGAGATGGAGCGAGGATGAGGAGGTTTGGTGAGATGGAGCGAGGATGAGGAGGGTCGGTGAGATTTAGCGAGGAGGAGGAGGGTCGGTGAGATGGAGCGAGGCGGGATGTTGAGATGGAGCGAGGATGAGGAGGGTTGGTGAGATGGAGCGAGGATGAGGAGGGTCGGTGAGATTTAGCGAGGAGGAGGAGGGTCGGTGAGATTGAGCGAGGAGGAGGAGGGTCGGTGAGATTGAGCGAGGATGAGGAGGGTCGGTGAGATGGAGCGAGGATGAGGAGGGTCGGTGAGATGGAGCGAGGATGAGGAGGGTCGGTGAGATGGAGCGAGGACGAGGAGAGTCGGTGAGATGGAGCGAGGATGAGGAGGGTCGGTGGGATGGAGCGAGGCGGGATGTTGAGATGGAGCGAGGATGAGGAGGGTTGGTGAGATGGAGCGAGGATGAGGAGGGTCGGTGAGATTGAGCGAGGATGAGGAGGGTTGGTGAGATGGAGCGAGGATGAGGAGGGTCGGTGAGATGGAGCGAGGACGAGGAGGGTCGGTGAGATGGAGCGAGGATGAGGAGGGTCGGTGAGATGGAGCGAGGACGAGGAGGGTCGGTGAGATGGAGCGAGGACGAGGAGGGTCGGTGAGATGGAGCGAGGACGAGGAGGGTCGGTGGGATGGAGCGAGGCGGGATGTTGAGATGGAGCGAGGATGAGGAGGGTTGGTGAGATGGAGCGAGGATGAGGAGGGTCGGTGAGATTTAGCGAGGAGGAGGAGGGTCGGTGAGATGGAGCGAGGATGAGGAGGGTCGGTGAGATTAAGCGAGGAGGAGGAGGGTCGGTGAGATGGAGCGAGGATGAGGAGGGTCGGTGAGATGGAGCGAGGATGAGGAGGGTCGGTGGGATGGAGCGAGGCGGGATGTTGAGATGGAGCGAGGATGAGGAGGGTTGGTGAGATGGAGCGAGGATGAGGAGGGTTGGTGAGATGGAGCGAGGATGAGGAGGGTCGGTGAGATTAAGCGAGGAGGAGGAGGGTTGGTGAGATGGAGCGAGGATGAGGAGGGTTGGTGAGATGGAGCGAGGATGAGGAGGGTTGGTGAGATGGAGCGAGGATGAGGAGGGTCGGTGAGATGGAGCGAGGACGAGGAGGGTCGGTGAGATGGAGCGAGGATGAGGAGGGTCGGTGAGATGGAGCGAGGCGGGATGTTGAGATGGAGCGAGGATGAGGAGGGTTGGTGAGATGGAGCGAGGATGAGGAGGGTTGGTGAGATGGAGCGAGGATGAGGAGGGTCGGTGAGATTAAGCGAGGATGAGGAGGGTTGGTGAGATGGAGCGAGGAGGAGGAGGGTTGGTGAGATGGAGCGAGGAGGAGGAGGGTTGGTGAGATTAAGCGAGGAGGAGGAGGGTTGGTGAGATGGAGCGAGGATGAGGAGGGTTGGTGAGATTAAGCGAGGAGGAGGAGGGTTGGTGAGATGGAGCGAGGATGAGGAGGGTTGGTGAGATGGAGCGAGGATGAGGAGGGTTGGTGAGATTAAGCGAGGAGGGTTGGTGAGATGGAGCGAGGATGAGGAGGGTCGGTGAGATGGAGCGAGGATGAGGAGGGTCGGTGAGATTAAGCGAGGAGGAGGAGGGTTGGTGAGGAGGCTGCGCTCTATAGGAGCTGATCATGATGAGTCACGCTTGGCGGTTCTTCCTCTCCTCTCGGCTCTGGAGGAGGACGAGGATGTGTGTCAGCCGTCTGACTCGAATAGTCGCTCTGCTCACGCCGTGTTAGCGTATTAGCAGGATTTCTGTGTTCCGAATCTTTCGCCATGGCTACGTTGGAACGCCCGCCCGCCCGTCGGCTGGGCGCGGGGATATTTCTGGGACGGATGATGTGAAAGGATAGATGGGCTCTCGGTGGAACAGTGGGTGTTGTTTTGACAGGCTCATGTAATCTGATTCTGTCTGTGTGGTCGATTTATTTAGAGACGACAGCATCTCACAAACACACATCTGAAGGGATTCAGCCGGGCCAGAACTGGTATAGTTATGGATTGTTATAAGATAAGATATTTGAAGTGTCCATAAACTTCTGATGCTTGACCTATTGATCCGTTAAGCTGACTTTTTGATTTGTAAAGCTGAGCGTACCATTTTGCAACCATACATCCTTGTATTAGCAGTTCTAGTTCACCACACAGCCGGTCGGTTCCGGTTCTGTTCCTGTTTTTAACAACGTCTTCTGTCTTACTTCTTCTAACTAAATGTTGAACCTACCTTAGATCTATCTGGCCGTATCTATATAAGCTCCTGTGTCACTCACAGTAAAACTAAAGGCATTTCACTCTGATCTTGTTTCTTGTCTGAGTGCTTTTGCTTATTCGGGATCCAGCAGGGATGTAACGATGCACCACAAGACAGTTAAAAATCGGTGCACATGTGCCACGATTCAGATCTGTTATTCATTTAAGATGAATCGATATTCACTTTAAACAGCAGAGGGCACTGGCGCTATTCACCTCGCCTGGTTGACGGCACTTTACAAAGTTGCCAGGTAGTGGATTTTCCAGACAGATTTAATTATGTGAGGATACTTTCTTTATTTGTATTAATAATTTATTTATATAATGTTGGATTTGTTTTAAATGTTCATTTCAGTTTTTCTACACAATAAGCATTATTTGGCATAGTTTGTGCCTACCTCAGAAATAAAAGGACATTCATTATTTAGATAAATAAAATACATAGTGGGTGTGTTCGAAAACCTAGTGAGCTACCTTGCTGTCTTACTGCCTACACAGGCAGCTGCCTCAGTAGAGAGGATTCTAAGAGTCAAAATAGCATTGAAATTTTAAGATGCCTGACTAGACAGCATATTAAGGCATCTAGGATTTCGAACAGCCTCATTCTCGGGAGCGCACGTAGGATGATGTAAAATGCGTCTATGTAGAGAGAGAGAGAGCTAGGTATTTGAACACAACCATAGGCAGCTGCCTAAGTAGAGAGGATTCTAATAAGTCATTGACTTATAAGGCAGTGCTACGTGCTACTGAGACCGCGATTCCATCAGTTTTCGCTAACTACGCTAACACCGTTAGCCACATGCCAATCAAACCAATGGAATGAGGTGGCACAACGCGCTAACATGTCAACTAACGTCTCCCTCCGTGTACCGAAAACGATTAAATTCGCTGACGAATTGTTTATACAAATAAAAAATCAATGGTAATTTATTTACGTTTGAAAATAACTCCGTTCGTTTCTCCGCACCATCAGCCATGGTTTTTAATTTTCTGTGAGAAAAGTTGTGCCGCAATGGCTGCTGGGATTGCCTTCACCGCTGAGGCAGCATCGGATGCTCACTCGTTATTCTGTCAAAATAGCGTTGAAATTTTAAGATGCCTTACTAGTGAGCAAAATAAGGCATCTAGGAATTTGAACAGCCTACTTTTTGGGAGTGTGTAGGATGACGTAAAATGCGTCTATGTAGAGAGAGAGCTAGGTTTTCGAACACACCCAGTGTGTCTGTTCTAGCAGAATAACAGTTGCATTGACATCTCAGGACTAACGTGGCATCCGCACCTCCTTCCAAATGTACAGTATGTTAAGTTGTGAACTTTTTATCAATGGTGGGATTGCGTGTGTTTAAGCATCGACTGACGTAACGCTGTGCATTGAGCATTCGCTGTAATCGGAGGTGAGAATGTGAGGGGAGAATTGCGAGCACCTGGGCTGTAACATGTTCTCATTCGTTTAGCCTCTCTCCTCCGAGATCTACAATTATCCTGCCGTAATGAATCGGAGCGAGCTTTGTGGATTTTATCGGAAATGAATTCAAAAGTTAATTAACATGCACTTTAACGCTCTGATTATACCGGTAATATCATCCAGGAACCAGTTCCGACACCCACTTGTTCCAGGCCTGTTAGCTGGTAAAGCTGGAGTGATTTCCTCACTCGGTGGATGTTATTATGTAATAAACAGAAAGGACAGATTCGGTGAGTGCTCGTACGCAATGAGCCGTCCTCGGGCTAAATGATTCAGCAAATTCATGCCAGGACTGTAATGAGGACATGTTATCACAGCAAGATGACGAGGAACTCTTTATATAGCTAAAAATATGTAGACGCTCGTTCTAACTACTCATTTCAGCTACGTATAAAATCCCACAATCAGCTATTTAATCTCCACAGAACAACAGAAGAACTCAGAGTCTTTCACCATGACACTAAACAGCGCTCACTTACTCATTTTATTAACCGCTTATCCAATTAGGGTTGCGGGGGGGTGCTGGAGCCTATCCTGGCTTTTCAATGGGCGCAAGGCACACAGTAACACCCAGGACGTTTAGTGACCCACATGATAAGCATTTATGATTTTTACCGTGACCCAGGCAACACAAACAAAATACAGTGGAACCTCGATTTAATGGCCTAAAGGAGGGGAACACTGGTCCGTAAAATAGATTGTCTGAAACAGTGAGGTTTTTTTACAGGGGGTGCGAAAATATACAAAAACACAGCACTAAGGTCCACAAAAATGCTAAACATGCACATATGAAATGAACACAGTAAAATAAACAACATAAATTGAGCATAAAACACAGAGAAAACAGTGAGAACTTGGTTCGCTTCTCACACAAATTTTAAACAATCGGACCGGATGTTTGGTTTTCCAGATTTTGCCTGTTTAATCTGAAATTCATTAAATGGGGGTCTGTTAAATTGAG
Organism: Trichomycterus rosablanca; assembly: GCF_030014385.1. Taxonomy (NCBI): domain Eukaryota; kingdom Metazoa; phylum Chordata; class Actinopteri; order Siluriformes; family Trichomycteridae; genus Trichomycterus; species Trichomycterus rosablanca. Next base: position 25,637,208 of record NC_086006.1, on the reverse strand, counting down.
GTTCCACTGTTTATTTAATTAATAAAAATGGTGGCAATCTGGTCCCACTGTGGTTTACAAGATGTAACGTAAAGCCATGTTTATGTGCCTTAAAATTTGCTTATTTATTTATTATTATTTTTCTCGGTGACCCATTTTTTTTGGCTTGCGACCCGCACAAGGGTCACGACCCTGGGTAAAACCCTGCTTTACAGGATGCAAGCTTACACTAGATTCTAGAAAATATCTGTGGGGATTTGCTTGCGAAAAGTAGGAAACGGACAGGGAGACACTTAGAATCATTTTTACCAGCTTCATTTGGCCTGACTGCTTGTCTTTAGGAAACCAAAGAACCTGGAGGAAACTCATGTGGACACAGGGAGAACATGCCAACTTTAAAACCGGAGCATGCAAAATCGAACCCGGGTCTTTCTTGCTGTGAGGGGACAGCACTACCCGCTGTGCCACCTTGTGGCCCCCATGAGTGAACATGGGAATGATTATTGTGAAATACCAGAATGGTTCAGTGTTCTACTGTTTGGTGCTAAAATTGGCTCATAGTGTAAATGTTAGCTGGTTTACATAAATGTGAATGTGAGTTGCTCAGTGGTCCAGCTTTTGTACTTCTTACACCAATTTTTGTCTTCATGTGTCTGCCTTTGATACAGAAGAATTCTGATTGGCAGAGATGAGGGTCTTACAGATGTTTATTTAATTTAATTCATTATTATTATTATGATTATTTTGAGCCATACTTAGTGTCACGAATCCATGTATCGGCATGCATAACAGTTAAGAGCTGAATGAATGAATGAAAGGGGATCTGTGTGCGTGCGGCAGGTGTTTTCTTTACGGGAGGGTGGGCGCACACTTGAGGAGGGCTGGAACCTGAACCTGATGGATTTTATTACAGTAATGTGTTCTGCTGGCGGCGGGACGCAGGCACCCGCTGAGCTACTGTTTATGACTTTTGCTGCTGGAGGCTCGAGTTGCTTCTAAATCTGATAACGAACGTTATGAGGGTGCATTTCTTTGCCAGTCTGGATCAGAGGTCCATGGCAGGGTTAGCCAAGGTCTCAGATCGTTGCGTAGCCTTTTATTGGGGCTGTTTGTGTGCAGTCCTTGCATTTTTTTTGTATAGCCGGATAGTAAAGGCAGTCTCGGTGTGTGAGCCATTGCATTATTGTCTAAATTACTACCAAGGGGACTTTAGACAGTGGCCCGCTGCCTCTTTTCTTCTCTGCTCTTCATATTCCTGATATTTCCTCGGTGACTCATTTTTCCCCACATTGTGTCGGTTGGAGACGTGCTGGGGATTTTATGAGGGCTTATTTTCCTGTTGTTGCCTCTCAGAATGAAGATTCACCTCGCTCGTAACGTAAATACAAAAAGCATAAAATGCAGAGCGCAGGAACTCATGAGTATTTATATAGAATTCTGTACTCTTAACTGACGGCTTTCTACAAGATTTCAAAGTGCAGAGATTCGCTCACAGTTAGCCACTGATCAACGTGTTGGATGGCCAACATGGTGTCACAAAGTCAGAGAGTGAATGTTGTTATATAATAGCTGTTTAACTCCTCACCCGATCAGAGCTCATTACAGTAAAGCAGTTCTGCTATTAATTAACAATGCAAGTTCATGTGTCGAGGTCAGTCAAGGTTAAATGAGAAAGGCAACTTTACTTTTAAGGGTCGCCAAGGTGGCACAGCAGGCTGGTGTGCTTTCCTCTAGCACACCAGCACTGGGATTCTGAACTCCCCAAGTGGGTTAGCTTCGTTCTCCTCAATCGGAGCAGGGATCGGCATTGGTGGAGAGGAAGCGTGATGCAATCGGGCAATTGGACGCGTTAAAAAGGGAGAAAAAGGGAGAAAATGCATAAACAAAATATATATAAAAAAATCGCACACCACTAATTTAAACCTTCCTGCTGTTACGTCACACCAGCTCACGAATGCACATTTAAATATAAATCTGAACTGTTATATACAGTGAGTCTGAATCTGAAGTGGATACAGACACTGATATATAAAACAGGAGGTTGGATGGCTGTTTCTCGTACCTGATCATTTGGGCTGTTAATTAGCGCAGAGTAGCTTTGCACGTCAGACCCAGCTGTCTCTGAAACAATGCTATAAAAGTCGGCGTGAAACACCTGGAACTGCGCCGGCGTGATGAATAATTCACCAGATGCTAAGCAGCTCATTTCATCTTGACTTTCATCACGGCTATATTCACCAGAACACGCTGCACGATCAGCACATTTTCCCTCGCTCGGTGTTTGGGTTTGGGTGATGGTGTTGACCCGCTGTGATTACAATCTCAGAACGTCACTGTCGCTGTGCGTTTCTCTCTAGATTAGCAGGCGTTATGCTTATGTCTGTGTTTCTGAGCTGAATGCAAAAGTGCACATATATTTTAAAATTGTTGAGAAATTGGTACCTTTAAACTCAACGTTTCCCTTAAACTCAGCGCTCGGCTTGATCGATGTGGTAAAATGTCATCAAAGTGTGAATATGAGACGAATCTGCATTTGTGTGGAATAACCATCAAATCCAGTCTGAAAGCTCCACATGTATCTGTGTTTATCTGGATTTTCCTCCATTTCACTTTTAAACTTGTGTTACAGCTCGGGGTTCTGAGAGATTGTAAGAATCATCTTTTTATATCAGTATTTTTATATTATATTTGTGTTATTTTCAGTGTATAAGAGTCAAAAACAACCCCATTATTTTACATTCGCCTAAATTATATGCAAGTCCACGGGACCATGGAACGCATTAACAGGTTTCCTAAACATCCTTATGGGAAAAAATACCTTGAAACTCAATGCAAACCAATTGACGTTGAGTTTCAAGGTACCACTGTATACAGGTGTAATGGGAGAATTTTCCAGCCATATGGGCTTATAAGCTTCCATACAGTGGAAAAAACCCAGTTTGACTGCTTCTATGGACTTATTTATTTCACAGTAAAGACTGCTGGGCTGTGGACAGTCTCAGTCTTTTAGCAGTTTCTTATTCCTAGCAGACCTGTTTCTTGGTCATTCCTGGATTATCATTATCAACCTTGGCAGAAGACCACTGCTCCATGTATGCACTGTACTCACATAAACTCACACATAGCATTGAAATGACTCATTACTACAGTCTTGATTCTGGTCTCTGCTTTCTATACCTGTACAGAGCTCCCAAGACTTTCCCTTTGTACTATTTGGCTCAGTCTGATAGGTGCATTCACTCACTCACTCATTTTTTTAACCACTTATCCAATCAGGGTTGTGGGGTTGGGGGTGCTGGAGCCTATCCCAGCCTATCCCAGTCCATTGCAGGGCAGACACACATATAAACACACACACACCTATTCACCTATAGGGCAATTCAGTGTCTCCAATTAACCTGACTGCATGTTTTTGGACTGTGGGAGGAAACCGGAGCTCCCGGAGGAAACCCACGCAGACACGGGGAGAACATGCCCGGACCGCCCCGCCTGGGAATCGAACCCAGGACCTTCTTACTGTGAGGCAACAGTGCTACCCACCGAGCCAACATGCCACCCTGGGTGCATTCTTCTGTATTGAGAGTTTGAATTGGCTCTGCCATTCTGCCACTGTTATGCCCTTGAACAAGGCCCTTAACCCTCTCTGCTCTAGGGGTCCTGTGCAATAGCTGACTCTGCACTCTGATCTCAGCTTCCGAATGAGCTGGGATATGTGAAAACAGAATTTTGTTGTACTGTACACGTGTATATGTGTATATGACAAATAAAGGCGTTCTATTCTATACTATTCTATTCTATAAATTTAGGGGTATTAACTCAAATTTAAAGTTTTTGGGGTGCTCAGGTGGGCAGTGCTATTAAAATAGGGGTAGGGGTAGCCTAGCGGGTAAGGTATTGGACTAGTAATCAGAAGTTGCCACTGTTGGGTCCCTGAGCCTTGCCCTTAACCCTCAATTGTTAAGATTGTATTCAGTCATAATCGTAAATTGCTTTGGATAGAAAAAATGCTGAATGCCACAAATGTATATGTAAACCTGACTGGGCGCCCACACAGACACAATCTGCTGAGCCACTGGTTAAAATTCATTGCCACTGCGCAATTATGGCCTCTGTTGTCTGGTTAAGATGCCTGCACTAGTAATAAATAATAATCTGGAGGGCTTAGCATGTCTCTCCATGCATGATGCAGCTCTCTGTGAGACTCCATTAAAAAGGAGGCCGGATTCCAATGGGATTCCTGCTTCTGGGATTGATTCGGAGCAAATGGGGCGAGGGGGTAGGGTAAGTGTGTATGTGTGTGTTGTAGGGGGACTAAGTGTCTCAATATTTTAGTGACAGAAAAGGAAAAGCTTTAGAAATGATCAGAAGTGACCCTACTGTAACATGCTCATCCCCATCAAGCGTATCTGTATGTACATTTTTGACTCCCGCTGTAGCTAAATCACATGATTAACGTGACGTACCTTTAACTCTGGTTATACCTGTTTATATTTGCATGCTTCACACACCTACACACCTCACGCTCTGCCTCTCAAACATCCTACAGTCCGTGTTGTGTAATTATCATGTAATTACGGTGTAATTAAACTTTAATTCATGCTAATTATGGTATTTGTTAGGGCCACACTTACTGCATCTTGTAAACAGAACCAGTCGTGGTGCAGAATTCAGAAGTAGCTTTTGACTGGAGCAGTGGTGCAGTTAGACTGTAAATTCTGTAAATGTGTTAATTATAAGAGGATGTTCCATGATATTTAAAGACAGCGGGTTCCAGATCATCGTTTGACCATTTGAACGGCTGTAAATTCAGCCTGCAGTGGGATGTAATTGTATTCATGATGAAGAAAACTAAGTCTGCATGGCGCAGGCGAAAAAAACATTTACATTTAAATTCACAGCGTTTAGCAGAAGCTCTAATCCAGAGCAATTTACAGAAGGGCTTCCTCAGTAAACATAGAGATAAAGACGTTAGTAAGTGCAGGGTAAGTACTTTGTGAGTATCATTAGCATCAGAATGAGAAGAAAAGCCATGGATAAACAACTCCACCAAGAAAGCAGGTGTATACGGATAATAAGAGCGGACCAAGTAACGAACCCTGTGGGACTTCTATTAAAAGATTGCATTTAGAGATTACATCCCTTCCATGACACCTTGTTAGAACGTCCTTCCAGGGAGAAAGCTATCCACTGCCAGGCTGAAATACACGTTATGCTTGGGGTGTGGCAGTTGGTGGGGTCGCGGTGCCATTTGTATATTGCTGGAACCGACAGGTCCTGAAAGTTTCCTATCTTTTCTTATCTTTTCTTTTATTGTGCCATCCAGTTCTCAGTTATGTGCTGTCCCTGTTCTATCAACGTTCTCCATTCTGGGCTGTGGATGTTTTTATCTTGTATTATCTTGACCTTTATTTGCGATTGTCCCTTTCTTGTTGGTGGCTTTGGGCCGTAGGGTTCTAGCTTGGGTTCTTTTTCATTCTTGTAGGTGTATGGATTCACCTCGCACTTCCATAGCAGAAAATATGTCTGTGTATCACTTTATTTCTGAAAACTGCTCGAATTTGATCCATCTTATTGCGAGGAGTTATTGTTAGTGCGTCCCTGCACCCCTCCGACAGTTAATAGCTTGTTCATGCAGTGACTCATGAATGCAGCAGTGTGAATTTTATCTCCACCAGTGATCACAGATTCTGCTTTCTGTCTGCTTCTGTTTGCACCGAGCTTCATTATCACAGCCACTGAAGTGTTATCAACCGAGAACTGCCCACTACATCGGCTAGTAACTAAGCAGAATTGAATAAGCCACATGGCCGAAAGTATTCGGACACCTGACCGTGAGCTTGTTCTTTAAAATCTTATATAAAAACAAATTGTATTAAAATAGAGTGACCTCTGTGTGACCTGTGTGGGGTGGGGTTGGGGTGCCATTTGTGGATTGGTGGTGTAACGCTATATGGGCTATGACAAGACAAGAGGTCACGTGCAGAGATGTTATAACAAAAAGAGTTTAATGATAACAAAAGACAAAACAAGGTGACAAGACAGATTTACACAAGACAGGTGTATAAAACCAAGCACCTCGGCATGCAGACTGCTTCTACAAACATTAGAGAAAGAATGGGTCGCTCTCAGGAGCTCAGTGAATTCCAGCATGGTACCGTGATAGGATGCCACCTGTGCAACAAGTCCAGTCGTGAAATTTCCTCACTACTAAATATTCCACAGTCAACTGTCAGTGGTGTTATAACAAAGTGGAAGCGATTGGGAACGACAGCAACTCAGCCATGAAGTGGTACCACGTAAAATGTCAGAGCGGGTCAGTGGAGTCAATCGCTACAGACCTCTAAACTTCATGTGGCCTTCAGATGAGCTCAAGAACAGTGTGTAGAGCTTCATGGAACGGGTTTTCATGGCCGAGCAGCTGCATCCAAGCCTTACATCACCAAGCGCAATGCAAAGTGTCGGATGCAGTGGTGTAAAGCATGCCGCCACTGGACTCCAGAGCGGTGGAGACGTGTTCTCTGGAGTGACGAATCACGCTTCTTCGTCTGGCAATCCGATGGACGAGTCTGGGTTTGGCGGTTGCCAGGGGAGCGGTACTTGTCTGACTGCATTGTGCCGAGTGTAAAGTTTGGTGGAGGGGGGATTATGGTGTGGGGGTGTTTTTCAGGAGTCGGGCTCAGCCCCTTAGTTCCAGTGAAAGGAACTCTTAATGCTTCAGCATACCAAGAGATTCTGGACAATTTCATGCTCCCAACTTTGTGGGAACAGTTTGGGGATGGCCTTTTTCTGTTCAGTGCACAAAGCAAGGTCCATAAAGACATGGATGAGCGAGTTTGGTGTGGAAGAACTTGACTGGCCTGGACCTCAACCCGATAGAACACCTTTGGGATGAATTAGAGCGGAGTCTGCGAGCCAGGACTTCTCGTCCAACATCAGTGTCTGACCTCACAAATGCACTTTTGGAAGAATGGTCAAAAATTCCCATAAACACACTCCTAAACCTTGTGGAAAGCCTTCCCAGAAGAGTTGAAGCTGTTATAGCTGCAAAGGGTGGCAACATCATATTAAACCCTATGGATTAAGAATGGGAGTCACTCAAGTTCATATGTGTGTGAAGGCAGTCGAGCGAATACTTCTGGCAATATAGTGTAGATATTCTAAAGTCTTTGCAGTGTCCCAGTGCTCCATTATGTTTACTGAACCAATCTTACGTAGATGAAGTCTTTGCGGTGTTGCTGCTTAGCACTCAGTGGTTTAATTACCCAGAACGCAGTACATTGCATTGCTAATGTAAAGCTATAGAGCGATTAAGATGATGTAAATGTGTCATTTGAGCTCTAATAAACTCTAATAATGTTTTGCATTTGTGGGGTAAACAAAAGCAAAGGCATAGCAAACTCTAATCCTCAATAATCATCAATAACTGCTTCATGTCCGTCATCCGCCATCTCCGTCAGGGTTATGGTGGGTCTGGTTCCTCTCAGTCTGTTTAAAACCACCACACATTCATCCAAGATTAAATAGAAGCATCTTAGCAGGGCAGGGGTAGCCCAGTGGTTAAGGTACTGGACTAGCAATCATAAGGTTGCTGGTTTAAGTCCCACCATCAGCAAGTTGCCGACTTTGGGCCCTTGTACAAGGCCCTTACACCTCAATTCATTTTCATTCATTCATTTTCTTATCCGCTTATCTAATTAGGGTCGTTGGGTTGCTGGAGCCTATCCCAGCTTTTCAATGGGCGCAGGGCACACAGTAACACCCTGCACGGGACGCCAGTCCATTGCAGGGCAGACACACACACACACCTATTCACCTATAGGGTAATTCAGTGTCTCCAATTACCCTGACTGCATGTTTTTGTACTGTGGGAGGGAACCGGAGCTCCCGGAGGAAACCCACGCAGACACGGGGAGAACATGCAAACTCCGCACAGAAAGGTCCCGGACCGCCCCGCCTGGGGATCGAACCCAGGAACTTCTTGCTGTGAGGCGACAGTGCTAGCCACCGTGCCACCCAGAACCTCACTTGCTCAAATTATATTCAGTGATTTTTGTAAGTCACTTTGGATAAAAGTGTCTGCTAAATGCTGCAAATGTAAATGTCTTCAGTTCCCGCCACAATACCAGTGTACCTCTTTTAATTGAGTTCACATGTTCCAGTCACACCCATTGATAACAGTTTGGAAAACAGGGCCTTTACCTGAGGACCATAAAGACATAGTTTAACAAGTTTGGTATCCATATACATGCCCATAGTTTTGAAACGGCTAACAGAACGGCCAACAATCTTATAATTGGGTGTCCACATACTTTTGGCCATGTAGTTTAAATCCATCTACAGATAGTGAGTTAAAGAACATCCAGCACTTTAACTTAAAAAAATCGTGCAAGTATTTTTTGAATATCAGCGTTCTTTTGTGTGAGACGGTTCTTTTGTGTGAGACGGGATATACAGTGTATCACAAAAGTGAGTACACCCCTCACATTTCTGCAGATATTTAAGTATATCTTTTCATTTGACAACACTAACAAAATGACACTTTGACACAATGAAAAGTAGTCTGTGTGCAGCTTATATAACAGTGTAAATTTATTCTTCCCTCAAAATAACTCAATATACAGCCATTAATGTCTAAACCACCGGCAACAAAAGTGAGTACACCCCTTAGTGAAAGTTCCTGAAGTGTCAATATTTTGTGTGGCCACCATTATTTCCCAGAACTGCCTTAACTCTCCTGGGCATGGAGTTTACCAGAGCTTCACAGGTTGCCACTGGAATGCTTTTTCACTCCTCCATGACGACATCACGGAGCTGGCGGATATTCGAGACTTTGCGCTCCTCCACCTTCCGCTTGAGGATGCCCCAAAGATGTTCTATTGGGTTTAGGTCTGGAGACATGCTTGGCCAGTCCATCACCTTTACCCTCAGCCTCTTCAATAAAGCAGTGGTCGTCTTAGAGGTGTGTTTGGAGTCATTATCATGCTGGAACACTGCCCTGCGACCCAGTTTCTGGAGGGAGGGGATCATGCTCTGCTCAGTATTTCACAGTACATATTGGAGTTCATGTGTCCCTCAATGAAATGTAACTCCCCAACACTTGCTGCACTCATGCATCCCCAGACCATGGCATTCCCACCACCATGCTTGACTGTAGGCATGACACACTTATCTTTGTACTCCTCACCTGATTGCCGCCACACATGCTTGAGACCATCTGAACCAAACAAATTAATATTGGTCTCATCAGACCATAGGACATGGTTCCAGTAATCCATGTCCTTTGTTGACATGTCTTCAGCAAACTGTTTGCGGGCTTTCTTGTGTAGAGACTTCAGAAGAGGCTTCCTTCTGGGGTGACAGCCATGCAGACCAATTTGATGTAGTGTGCGGCGTATGGTCTGAGCACTGACAGGCTGACCCCCCACCTTTTCAATCTCTGCAGCAATGCTGACAGCACTCCTGCACCTATCTTTCAAAGACAGCAGTTGGATGTGACGCTGAGCACGTGCACTCAGCTTCTTTGGACGACCAACGCGAGGTCTGTTCTGAGTGGACCCTGCTCTTTTAAAATGCTGGATGATCTTGGCCACTGTGCTGCAGCTCAGTTTCAGGGTGTTGGCAATCTTCTTGTAGCCTTGGCCATCTTCATGTAGCGCAACAATTCGTCTTTTAAGATCCTCAGAGAGTTCTTTGCCATGAGGTGCCATGTTGGAACTTTCAGTGACCAGTATGAGAGAGTGTGAGAGCTGTACTACTAAATTGAACACACCTGCTCCCTATGCACACCTGAGACCTAGTAACACTAACAAATCACATGACATTTTGGAGGGAAAATGACAAGCAGTGCTCAATTTGGACATTTAGGGGTGTAGTCTCTTAGGGGTGTACTCACTTTTGTTGCCGGTGGTTTAGACATTAATGGCTGTATATTGAGTTATTTTGAGGGAAGAATAAATTTACACTGTTATATAAGCTGCACACAGACTACTTTTCATTGTCTCAAAGTGTCATTTTGTCAGTGTTGTCCCATGAAAAGATATACTTAAATATCTGCAGAAATGTGAGGGGTGTACTCACTTTTGTGATACACTGTAAATCTTGCCGTTTTTGCATTATTAATGATACTAAATTCCTGCCAAATTACTTACAGAGCAACTTTGCACATTATTGTAATTAAAATGTCATTTAAAACTTTCAAGTGAGACAATTGGAGGAAAAATGGTTTTTTATTCTTGTATGAGTTTATCATTTACAATCAGCGCAGCGAAGGTGGGAGAGGATTAGTGGTGTAGATTAGGAAATGTACCTTATTAGTCTTAATGCAAATGCATGACAGGTCATAATAAAGTGCACAAATGAACTAATTACAACATACAAGAGTTCCTCAAAAAGTTTCCGCACTTCGGTTGAGCGTGTAGCCACTGATGCACCGCTGCTTTCACATCATCATCATCATCACATGAAAATCTGCTTCCCCTTAAAGCTTCTTTGAGTGTCCAAAAAGGTGGAAATCAGATCTCTGGAATGTAATTAAACATTCAGCTCGACTCCTCACAGTTCTGATTCTAAGTTTGTATGTTGATCTCCTCAGTTCCTCGCTTGTCTGAGCTGTAATTCAGGTCTCCTCAGTTTCCTTTGCTCTTATTTATCTTTTCTGGAGATTGGTGCGAGTAAGGAATGGATGAACCACAAGCTTGGATGTGTTCGGTACGCCAGAGGGACAGAGCATCACTGCAGCTTGCTCCCGTTAGCTCCTCTGTTAAGGTTAACGAGAGCTGCCCGTCCCCTGAAGCCCAACAATGGAAGACCTGATTGGTTTTAAAGTTTCACTGTGTGTTCAGACAAGATTGCTTTTTGTCCTTGGACGTTTCGAGCACCCGCGGAGAGACGATGCGCTGTGTAGCGTGTCGAGCTGTTATGTATCTCAGCTGTTACACAGGTGAGTGTGTCTAATCAGAACAACAGAGGAAAAAACACAGGCGAAAAAAACAACCTTGGTGCTTCATTTATTTAGATGAGGTTTTATGGCTGAGGAAACAGTTTACCTTATATTATGAGCTGTTTTTTCTTGGTAAATGCTGCGTGTTACTTAAGAGTACTTAAGGGTGTCCTAATACTTTTGTCCATATAGTAGAGGTCAGATTTAGTGTGTTTAGCAAATAAAGTAAACAAAATTAGTCCTGTAGAGGTCGTGCAGAACCTTTTTTTACATATAAAATCAACACAAAATGAATTTTGAACAGCGGCGTCCAAAATGCTCCTGTCTACTGATTTATCTGTTAAAACGTAGATGATAGAAAATGTAACCTGAACAAAAATGGTTCTTAAAAATACTAACCTCTCTGACGTCCAGCTTGCTTCAGGACATTTACACTCATATTTCAGAACATGCTGGTACAGATATGCTAATTCTATATGTAGATGAGCATGCATAATTAACCGGACCGTCTCGAGGCCTGTGGTCATGACGGAGCTGGATGTTTTTTTTAGTCAGGCTCAGAAGCTCATGAAACTTAGACAGACATGAATAATTAAACCACACAAACACTTTCATAACTGGGAGCGATGCTAAAGCTAAGTTAGCATATCATTCTAACACTGAAACACCTTCTGATAGTTTGATTCCTGCATTGAATTATTTACTAGATAAAATATCCAAGCACGTATCGCTAAATAAAGTATGCAGTGGTTTATGTTAATAGCATAAGACATCAGCTTTTAGTTAAATATATATATATATATATATACAGTGTATCACAAAAGTGAGTACACCCCTCACATTTCTGCAGATATTTAAGTATATCTTTTCATGGGACAACACTGACAAAATGACACTTTGACACAATGAAAAGTAGTCTGTGTGCAGCTTATATAACAGTGTAAATTTATTCTTCCCTCAAAATAACTCAATATACAGCCATTAATGTCTAAACCACCGGCAACAAAAGTGAGTACACCCCTTAGTGAAAGTTCCTGAAATGTCAATATTTTGTGTGGCCACCATTATTTCCCAGAACTGCCTTAACTCTCCTGGGCATGGAGTTTACCAGAGCTTCACAGGTTGCCACTGGAATGCTTTTCCACTCCTCCATGATGACATCACAGAGCTGGCGGATATTCGAGACTTTGCGCTCCTCCACCTTCCGCTTGAGGATGCCCCAAAGATGTTCTATTGGGTTTAGGTCTGGAGACATGCTTGGCCAGTCCATCACCTTTACCCTCAGCCTCTTCAATAAAGCAGTGGTCGTCTTAGAGGTGTGTTTGGGGTCATTATCATGCTGGAACACTGCCCTGCGACCCAGTTTCCGGAGGGAGGGGATCATGCTCTGCTTCAGTATTTCACAGTACATATTGGAGTTAATGTGTCCCTCAATGAAATGTAACTCCGCAACACCTGCTGCACTCATGCAGCCCCAGACCATGGCATTCCCACCACCATGCTTGACTGTAGGCATGACACACTTATCTTTGTACTCCTCACCTGATTGCCGCCACACATGCTTGAGACCATCTGAACCAAACAAATTAATCTTGGTCTCATCAGACCATAGGACATGGTTCCAGTAATCCATGTCCTTTGTTGACATGTCTTCAGCAAACTGTTTGCGGGCTTTCTTGTGTAGAGACTTCAGAAGAGGCTTCCTTCTGGGGTGACAGCCATGCAGACCTATTTGATGTAGTGTGCGGCGTATGGTCTGAGCACTGACAGGCTGACCCCCCACCTTTTCAATCTCTGCAGCAATGCTGACCGCACTCCTGCGCCTATCTTTCAAAGACAGCAGTTGGATGTGACGCTGAGCACGTGCACTCAGCTTCTTTGGACGACCAACGCGAGGTCTGTTCTGAGTGGACCCTGCTCTTTTAAAACGCTGGATGATCTTGGCCACTGTGCTGCAGCTCAGTTTCAGGGTGTTGGCAATCTTCTTGTAGCCTTGGCCATCTTCATGTAGCGCAACAATTTGTCTTTTAAGATCCTCAGAGAGTTCTTTGCCATGAGGTGCCATGTTGGAACTTTCAGTGACCAGTATGAGAGAGTGTGAGAGCTGTACTACTAAATTGAACACACCTGCTCCCTATGCACACCTGAGACCTAGTAACACTAACGAGTCACATGACATTTTGGAGGGAAAATGAAAAGCAGTGCTCAATTTGGACATTTAGGGGTGTAGTCTCTTAGGGGTGTACTCACTTTTGTTGCCGGTGGTTTAGACATTAATGGCTGTATATTGAGTTATTTTGAGGGAAGAATAAATTTACACTGTTATATAAGCTGCACACAGACTACTTTTCATTGTCTCAAAGTGTCATTTTGTCAGTGTTGTCCCATGAAAAGATATACTTAAATATCTGCAGAAATGTGAGGGGTGTACTCACTTTTGTGATACACTGTATATATATATATACGTATATATATATATACTTGGACTCCTGACCATGAGCTTGTTGGAATGTGGAGTCATCATGTCTTTATAAAGTTTGATTTGTGCAGTAAGGATCAATGTGATGATCAAAAGGCTTCCTAAATTATTGAGCACCACTTCAATACAAAAAAGCTACAGAGCCACACCAAACTCCTTTAACATTCCTGCCAGTACGATGAGTTAAATAACTGATGAAGGGTGGCACGGTGGCTCGGTGGGTAGTACTGTCACCTCACAGCAAGAAGCTCCAGGGTTCGATCCCCAGGTGGAGCGCTCCGGGTCCTTTCTGTGTAGAGTTTGCATGTTCTCCTCATGTCTGTGTGGGTTTCCTCCGGGAGCTCCGGTTTCCTCCCACAGTACAAAGACATGTACAAGACATACACATAAATATAATATTATATTATACATTGATCAGGCACAAAATTATAACCACCTTCCTAACTGACTGGTATGTGGCTATGCAGTCCATACGCATCAAACTGCGCTGCGCCGTGTATTCTGACACCTTTCCATCAGAACCAGCATGAACTTCTTCAGCAATTAGAGCAACAGTAGCTTGTCTGCTGGATCGGACCACACGGGCCAGCCTTCACTCCCCACGTGCATCAATGAGCCTTGGCCACCCATGACCCTGTCGCTGGTTTACCACTGTACATAGATACTGACCACTGCAGACCGGGAACACCCCACAAGAGCTGCATTTTTGGAGATGTCCCAGTCATCTAGCCGTCACAATTTGGCCCTCATCAAACCGGCTCAGATCCTCACGCTCGCCCATTTTTCCTGCTTCTAACATCAATTTTGAGGATAAAATTTTCACTTGCTGCCTAATATATCCCCCCCACTAACAGGTGCTGTGATGAAGAGATAATCAGTGTTATTCACTTCACCTGTCAGTGGTCATAATGTTATGACTGGTTGGTGTAGGTATGACTGAGTCACTCGATTTTAAAGACATTTGTTTTTGAAATGGGATGACCGACATGATCAGGTGTCCAAATACTTCACCACTGTGAATCACATGAGCTGTTATTATTGTTTATTATTTTTATATTAACATTAGGATTCTATTTAAGCAGCTGCTGGTTCAGGCTTTTGTTCAGTGTCCAACATTAGCAACAATCAATGGTCCAGTTCGTGCAGCCTGGAGCCCACGCTGTCTTCTTCAGTCCTAAATATTGGTTCGAGCGTTAGTGGTAAACTTTTCACGCGGCGAGTCAGAGATGGATTTCACCACGGAGGCCGAATCGATCACTGGAGCTGCTCGTGACACTTGTTTATAAATTACTACGTTGTTTGGTTAATGTGCGCCGGCCGAAACATTTCAAGCGTGAACGACGGCAGAATCTACAGATCTAAAATCTAATTTGAAATGATTTATCCAGTGTGCTGTTCACGTCGGTCTGTGAGGATCACCTGAACCTTCTCGTTCCCTTCCCTCATCTCGACCAGCTCTCTCCCCCCGGGCTCGTCACTCCTCCCAGCCCCCTGTAATGCATTTCTCTGCTATAATGTGTTCTTGTAGCGGCTTGTTTCTCAAAGTGAGATTAGATTTGTGGGGGAACAAAGGCGTGCTGGAGTGTCGGAGAGAGCGAGAACACGTCCTCGCTGATAATTTGAAGAGCATTTGCAAGGTTGCACTAAACCTTCTTCACCGTGAGGAACTTCAGAAATGCTCGTTTATAGGAGATAATCATCACTGCGTCAGTATGAGAGATGTCACAGAAACTGTCTTCATCTGACAACCTGGTCTGTTGTGAGCAGAAACATCTGCTGCTGTCAAACAAGCTCGAGCGCTGGAACATATTTTTTTACAGACCAAAAATGAGTAGTACGAAGATGATATCTGTATTAATCCAGTACTGCTTATGTATGATGTTACTGCTGTGGCTTATCATGAAAACCGTGCCTGTACCACTACTAATCACTCTCAAGTTGGCTAGGTGTATAATAAATATACATATACACCGATCAGCCATAACAATAAAACCACCTCCTTGTTGAGTGGATCAGACACCCTGGACCCCAGATTTGGTGGCCTAGCATCATCTACTACCTATAAGCACCAACAGAGTACAAACAGACGGAATGGTTGCCTGATACTTTGTTTTTGAGTCTCAGCAGAGTTGCAGAAATCATTGTCATTGAAGGACTGCCATGACGTACTGTACATTTCACCCAGGCCACAAAGGTGGGGAACACCCTGGAACTATCCAGAGTAATCCCCAAAGAAACAGGAAGACCATACCAGACATCATACAGACAGTAACCAAAGGTTGGGATCAAACCCAGCTCCTCAGGGCCCTGGACATGGACATGATTCAGCAGTCAGACATCTTCGGTTCTGGGGTGGCATGGTGGCACAGTGGGTAGGAAGAAGGTCCTGGGTTTGATTCAAATCTCCGTTTTCCTCCCACAGTCCAAAGACGTGTAAGTGAGGTGAACTGAAGATGCAAAATTGGCTGTGATGGTGTAACCTGATGAATTATGGGTAACCTGGAACTACCTTTCCTTTCATGAACATGAAAACGTCACGTTAAACTCCTGATAAAATAAATAACCCTTGGTTCTGTTTTTTGGCAGTAGAGCTGAGCGTGTAGGAAGGCACTGGGGAGCTAATATGAACCTTCACCCTGCAGATCTTACTCCATGCTCCTCCATTCTGACGTTTCAGCCCCTGAGGAACGAGCCACTGTCACTGAAAATCCTTTTCCACATCCTGCCTGCAGCCAGTCTGCAGTGTGTGTGTGTGTGTGTGTGTGTGTGTGTAAAGGATGAAACGATCATTAAAGATGAATGAATGGCATTAAATAGGGCAGAATGGATCAGGGTGGTGCTACCAGTAGTGTCGGTTCCACACATGTCCAGGGCCCTGGGGAGCTGGGTTTGATCCCAGCCTTTGGTAACTGTCTGTTTGGGGTCTGGTACGGTCTTCCTGTTTCTTTGGGGATTACTCTGGATACTTTGATTGGAAGATGGGTAAGTGTGTAATGCTCTGTGATGGACTGGCACCCCGTCCAGGGTGTTTCTGTACAGGTGTAGCCAGTGGAAACAGACTGAGATCGGCTTCACCCGATTACTGATTGTTTTCATCTGTTCCTTAGTCTATTTAAGCTGTTTGCTTCGTTCAGGTCGTTGCGAGGTATCGTCTCTGATTCAGTGCGTACCCAGCCTTATTATTACTCTTTGTACTTTCTGGTTTTTGACTTTTGGCCTTCTTTTTGACTTCGTCTTTGGATTCCCTCTTTTTGTGTATGTTTGTTTGGTTATCGACCTTTTGCTTGCCTTTGGACTGTGATTTTGTAATAAACCTATTTAGCATCATCTGCACGCATCCTTCTTTGGTCCTAACCTTATATTTTGGTCTGTCGGTCCTGGATTCTGTAAAGTTGCTTTGAGACAACGTCTATTGTAAAAAACAGTTTCTAGGTGCCCCAGTCATACCTCAAGCCTGACCAGTATAAATCAGTGTATGAGACACCCTGTGATTGATTTGTACCCTCCTCAGGTTGGATCATATATGGTCATAACTATAAGAAACTTTAAACAGAAGTGTCTGCTAATTGCTGTAAATGTAAATTAACACAAAAGGATTTCTGGGTGGCGCTGAACCCACTGCAGGCCTGATCAGGATGAAGCTGTAATCGAGGATAATGAAGTAATTAGCTTACAGAGCTCAATTCAGTCCAAGACGGCCGAGTCCAGACGGCAGGGTTCTCTTTTGTACTCGTCCTCCTCTGGGTTCCGCTTGCACTTTCCTCCCTCCTTATCACACACGACATGCACATATTAAATCATGAAATTAAATCCTGCCAGGAACCGACTGTGTACAACGGGGAAATACGGCAGCTTGGATTTAGTCTTTATGAATTTAATATAATAGCTTGTGAATGAGCAAATAGAGGCGGAACAGCAAAGTGGGTCCTAATGCGCTGGCTCTCCAGGACCAGTCCCATCCCAGTTTGTGCTATCAACCTGGTTAGGTGCCCATAAGCACAACTGTCTGTCTCTGATGGATGGAGGTTGGTTTGGCTTTGTTGGCGTGCAGTGTAGATTCAGCTGTCTGGTCCCTACATTAGGAGTGGGGTGTTCATGTAGTTCATGGTTTCTCTCTCTGTTCTGGATAACCCTTGGCACTATTTAGTCCAGTTTTTATTGGAACTGAGGACGCCCCATTTAGGGCAATAGGCCAGTAGGGGACAGCACAGCACACAACAGAAGTGAACATGCTTTCTCTTCCCTCTACAACTTAACACACCCACAGATGTCGTCACAGTTCAAGCTAAAAAATCTACTATTCTACCAATGCCGAGATTCTGAGCTCCTGGTTTTGAATCTTGGCTCGGCTACCGCATCATGCATATTCTATCAGGCATAATTGACCTCAAGTCTGATGAGTGGGAAGGACTGGACTTAGGGGTGGGGTTATTGATGCTGTCTAAGGACCTTGGTCGCCCAGGGTGCCTGTACAGAAAGTGGAGGAGCGCAGAGATGAAGGCGTGGCTCTCCGTACACGAAGCCACCAAAGTATGGGTGAATAAGACGGAATTGGTAGGACTGCGCACACATTGGAGGGAGTGTGTGTCAGGCGAATAAACACCCTCCTTGGACGGTTGGCGGATTGGCTACGCTAAATTGGGAGAAAATTGGGGTAAAATGCATACAATAAATAAATAAATAAATCTACTATTCTTTGGTTCAAGCTTGGGAGGGTTTGGAATCTATTTGCATTGAACGGTTCAGAATTAGGTGCTATGTGGGGCTCTGAGCGCTCCACTGCTGAGCATGTTGTAGGTAGGGCATGAAGGTCTCAGCTCTTCTCAGCCAGGGTTTGGGTGGTGAAGCACCATAAGCATTGCAGCAGAGAAACAGGCGATGATTACATTAAGAGAAATGTAAAGCAAATGCAGATAGGATGCAGAAAAATAAATAAGGAAATGGGAGCAGTAGGTGATGATCTATAGTATTAATCGGGGGGTTTAAGTGTTTTATGGGTTGTGTGTGTTTACCTTTCAGCCTAAAGGAAAGGTTATTTTCCTCCTACAGTCTCCTCAGATTGTGTTTGTTTTTTTTTCGTGCAGGAGGGAGCTTTAATGAGAAAGCACAACTCTAACAGATGAGATTTCTTCCATTCAGCATTTTAATGATATAAAAGAGTGGGATGTCACTCGCTGCCACATTCACCGCTAATCTAGATGGTATTCTTCCTGGAAAAGAAGCTCATTAAAGCCGCGGAGCATAAAAGCCTGTCTATGCTTTTCTTGTTAGTGATCCTGCAGGATTTAATTGGAAATTGCAATCAAATGCACAAGAGGGGCTTGAATAAACAATCCAACCATTTATTCATTTATTCATTCATTCATTCACTGGGATAAGTCGCCAGTTTATCAAAGGGCAAAGACACACACTTAAACACACACACACACACACTCAGGGCATTTACAGTAGCTCCAGTTGACCTTACTGCATTCAGAAACACTTTGGACTTGTGGGAGGAAACCGGAACATCCGAAGGAAACCCTCACAGACACAGGGAGAACATGCAAACTCCACAAAGAAAGGAATCGAACCCAGGACCTTCTTGCTGCCCATATTTAAACCATATGAATGAAAGAAAATAACCTTATATGCACCTACCTGTCATTTTATTAGATAAACTCACCACATATAACACTTATACAGTATACAGGATATACAGTTACTGACTGTAGTCCAACTATTCGGTATGTGGACACCCTTCCTAATTATTGAGTTCAGGTCTTTCAGGCATAATCACTTCTAACGGGTGTATAAAATTAATGTTATCAAATAAATTATGTGCTTGGGTGGCATGGTGGCACAGTGGGTAGCGCTGTCGCATCACAGCAAGAAGGGCCTGGGTTTGATTCCCTGCCTGGGTGACCAGGGTCCTTTTTGTGTGTAGTTTGCATGTTCTCCCTGTGTCCGCGTGGGTTTTCTTCCGGGTGCTCCGGTTTCATCCCCACAAGTCCAAAGTCAGGCCAATAGGAACTACTAAAAAATGCCCTGTGTGTGTGTGTGTGTGTGTGTGCTCTTGATGCAATTGCAACCTCTCTGACGTGTTTCCTGATATTTGCACATTAGATCAGATCCACAGCGACCCTGACCAGGATAAAGTGTTGGTAAAACAGACAATGAATAAATGAATGAATTAAGTGCTTATTTACCTTTGTGCCAATGGTTTAGGGAAGCCCCTGTGCACAGAACATCCATAAAGACATTTTCAGCATTTAGCAGACGCTTTTATCTAAAGCGACCTACAGTACTGTGACAGTATATCGTCTAAGCAATTAAGGGTTAAGGGCCTAGCTTAAGGGCCCAGCAACGGCAACCTGGCAGTGGTGGGGCTTAAACCAGTGACCTTTTGATTACTAGTCCAGTACCATAACCACTAGGATACCACTGCCTGGATTATGGCCCTGACCTCAAGTCTATTACGCACCTTGGGGATGAATTGCACAGGCTTTCCAAGGAGAGTGGACACTGTGGAGAGTAGCCACACTGGTCGGCCACAATAATGTCCATAATTTATTGAAGGAATGTCCAGCAATGTGTCCACATACTTTTGTCATCTAGACTGATTATTCCAGTCTGCCAGCATCACGTCAGCAGCATGAAAACAGCCTCATTTATTTGGCAGATTAGTTTCATTAGTCGTCTGTGTTGTTGCGCTGATGTGTTAAAGATCGCGTCGTTAATGCAGCGGAAACACGTCAAATCAAAACACATTCACTTCAGGCGTCTATTGTTAGCATGAGGCTAATGTTTTCTGCCGGCGTGTCCATGACCGTTACCGACCCCGGCCGAGCGTCGCTGCTCGCCCCGGAGCAATCTGTCCGCCCCTGATAACAGACGGCACTCGTGTCTGAAAACATTTTAGTCTCGAAGCCACAGGCTACAGTCAGAGAAGAAGCCCCTTTTGTGTAAAACGTCAGTGTCCGTCAGATCCGAGGTCGCTCCGGACTGGACGGATGCTCTGAGGTGACTCCGGATGTCCTTCGTCTCAGGATCTGACGAAAAATGCACATAATAAAAGCAGACGTTAAAGTAAACACACTAATCTGAGGTGGGGAAGTTTGAATATCATTCGAGATGAAATAAATGATGATGTGTAGCCGCTCGGGTGGCGCAGCAGTAAATCACGCTAGCTCACTACCTCAGGGATTCAGGATTCAAATCTTCAGTGTTGCTACACACAGTCATCAGAGACGAGTTTAATTCAACAAATAC
This sequence comes from Trichomycterus rosablanca, assembly GCF_030014385.1. Taxonomy (NCBI): domain Eukaryota; kingdom Metazoa; phylum Chordata; class Actinopteri; order Siluriformes; family Trichomycteridae; genus Trichomycterus; species Trichomycterus rosablanca. The sequence goes on along the minus strand of NC_086006.1, from coordinate 25,616,560 downwards.
AAAATACAAAATACAAGCAGTGGTGCGAACCTTCCCCCACATGCTGAAACACTAATAACACTGTATGGACAGAAATTATATAAAAGAAATAATATGCTTCCAACTTTGCAGCAACAGTCTAGGGAAGGTCCGCTCCTGTTCCAGCATGACTGTACCCCTGTGCACAATGTATTTATGTATTTATTTATTAGGATTTTTTCCCAATTCTCCTCCCAATCCAGTCGTATCCAATTACCTGATCGCTTCCTCTCTACTGATGCTGATCTCCACTCATGGTTGAGGAGAGCCGTGACTAACACATGCCCCTCCGACACGTGTGCAGTAGCCGACTGCATATTTTCACCTGCACGAAGTGAGTTAATATGCGGATCAGCTTTGTGTACAGAGAGCCACACCCTGATCAGCATTATTCCTCGACTTCAATCAGCCACCAGAGGTCGTAATTGCATCAGTTATGAGGTCCTTATTCAGCTTTCCACCTTGTATGAACAACAAGCCAATCGTTGTTCATGTAGGCGCCCAGCCCAGCCGGATAGCAGAGCTGAGTTTCGAACCGATGAGTTCGAAATGTCAGCTCTGGTGTGCTAGCGTGTTTTACCACTGCGCCACCTGAGTGGCCCTTTTTATTAGGATTTTAACGTCATGTTTTACACTTTGGTTACATTCATGACAGGACAGGTAGTTAGTTACTCATTACACAAGATTCATCAGTTCACAAGTTTGATGTCAAACACAGTCATGGACAATTGTATCTCCAATTCACCTCACTTGCACATCTTTGGACTGAGGGAGGAAACCGGAGCTCCCGGAGGAAACCCACACAGACACGGGAAGATCATCCAAACTCCACCAGGGAAATGGTTTGAAGTAAAGAAACTCCAGTGTCCTGCACAGAGCCCTGACCTCAGCAACACTGAACAGCTTTGGTGAGGTCATTCTATTGTAATACCATTTGTTTTTGAAAAAGAATGTCCAACAAGGTCATAGACAGGCGTCCCAATACTTTTGGCTTGGTAATCAATAGGGGCAGCTGTAGCCTAGTGGATAAGATACTGGACTAGTAATCAGAAGGTTGCCGGTTGAAGTCCCACCTCTTCCAACTGTTGGGCCCTTAAGCAAGGCCCTTAACCCTCAATTGCTTAGATTGTATACTGTCACAGTGCTGTAGTCGCTTTGGATAAAATCGTCTGCTAAATGTAAATGTCTAACAGTCTTTACTATATATAAAAAGCACTAAAAGGGTTTGACCCTGACTGAACTGCACCCAGATCCTCTGTTTGTTTAAAGGACACAAGTGGCAGTCGTCTGCTTCTTTATAGAAAAAAGCAGTAACATCAGCACTAAACTCTGTCTTTTCAGAGGTAATTTTTGTGAAAGGTACGTGTTTTTTTTGACCCAGCGATAATAAAAAGCTGCTTGTCTCAATGACTGATGATGGACTGAGCACTTGTCTTTATTAGCACCGCGGCGCTGGAGAATCATCAAAGCCTGAGCTCAGCCTCATTTTCCATTTCTCCTCTATACCTGCTCGGATCAATAAAGAGGAAGGTGCTGCGTACATCAATAGACGACTTCAAAGGAGCGCGTTACCATGACAAACGTTGCTCTGATGCTCTGTTGTTGGATGAAACAGCTTGTAAAGACGTGATAGAAGGAAACTACAAAATGCTGCTTTTACTCCATAACGTTTATATGTTTAAATTAGGATTCCAAGAGGTGGGGATGTCTGTTGGGGTGTGTCAGGCGACTCCAGGGGCCCTGGGGCCCATGGTCCTGGGAAGGAGTGAGTGAGTGTGTTGGTGGAGTTTCTAGAATAAGCCTTTGGATCCATTCCTGCCCTATTCAGGACACTTTTATCAGTAGTGTGACAGTATACAGTCTGAGCAATTGAGGCTTTAGGGCCTTGCTCAAGGGCCCAACAGCAGCAACCTGGCAGTGGTGGGGCTTGAACCAGCGACCTTGTGATTACAAGTCCAGTACCTTAACCGCTAGGCTACAACTGCCTTCAATGCCAATACAAACTGTGAATTCCTGCCTTGTGCTTAGTGTTTCCATACAGCACCAGACCTTGTGACCCTGTGACCCTGACCAGGGTGTCTGCAGATGTGGACACCTGACCTTGAGCTTGTTGGAGATCCTGTTTCAGAACCACATTTATTAGTTGCCCACCCACTTGTGGCTATTGCAGCTTTCACTGCTCTGGGAATAGTACTGCACTTTTCACAAGATTCTACAGTGTGTCTGTGGGGATTTGTGCCTCTTTTGTCCAAAAGCATATTTGAGGTCCGGCACTGATGTAAGAGATTAGAGCTCTATGTACAAGCTACTGGAATTTCTTTAAACCAGATTTCAGAACTTCAGCACAAAACCATGTCTTAATGGGCCACAAATCATTAATGCACTGTATGGCCAAAAGTATTTGGACACCTAAGCATGAGCTTGTTTTCATTTCATTCATTCACTCACTTTCATAACCGCTTATCCAATCAGGGTCGCGGGCGGGGGGTGCTGGAGCCTATCCCAGGTTTTCAATGGGCACAAGGCACACAGTAACACATTGGACAGGACGCCAGTCCATCACAGGGCACACACACACACACCCATTCACCTATAGGGCAATTCAGTGTCTCCAGTTAACCTGACTGCGGAACTGAGGGAGGAAACTGGAGCTCCCGGGGAAAACCCACGCAGACACAGGGAGAACATGCAAACTCCGCACAGAAAGGACCCAGACCACCCCACATGGGGATCGAACCCAGGACCTTCTTGCTGTGAGAAGACAGTGCTACCCACTACCCGTGCCGCCCCTCATTTCATTCACTGAGTGACCTCTGTGTGATCTTTTCAGCTATAACAACAGCCACACTTCTGAGAATGTGTCTCACAAGAGTTTAGAGTATGTCTGTTGGAATTTGTGCCCATTTAGTTAGAGCGTTTGTATGGACTGCTATTGATGCTGGTCGAGAAAGCCTCAGTTTATGTTCCAGTTCAGTCCAAAGCCGTTGAGTCTTTATAGAGCTTGCTTTGTTCACAGGGGCACGGTCATGCTAGAACAGGAAGGAGCCTTCCCTAAATGTTGAAATATGATTGGCTGAGTGATTTGTTGTGTGCAGCTTTTGCTGAACTAGTTTAATAGGTTTTTTAGAGCATTTTCTCCTATAAAAATAGACCGGAATCAGTGGGACTGAACACAGTCATGCAGAAAAGCTGCAACAGAAAGAACAAAGTTATAGCATTTCCCTCCCAGAGCAACACCTTCTTATCATAAACAACCATTGCTCACACTTTAACACGTCCTCTCTCTCTCTCTACACACACACACACACACACACACACACACACACACCCCTCAGCTCAGCTCAGCTCAGCTCATCACTCTATGGGGAGATCGAGTAACGTAACTCTTCCACACTTTCGGACGTTTCCCTCGGCGGGTCTCCTGCTGTGAACAGGAGCACGATTGTGTTTGAGTGGTGGCGGAGTCTCTATTTCTTATCTTCCTCTGAGATTGAAAAGCAGGGGTGACACTCAGAACCCTCGTCTACACGGTACCCACGTGCCCGTGTGATCCCCGTAGATCTCACGCCCCTGTAAAAGTAATCATTACTGCATGAGAGTAAATAATTGCATGGCTAAATGTCAGATTTACCAAGGGACTGGAATCTAAGCAGGAGGTGTGGAGCTCTGCAGTTTTCTGAATGTAGTTTAGTGCTTCACAATGTGGGGGAGCTGTTGCAGTGGGTGATAGTTTGTTATAGTTACACATTAATTTGAGATGCATAATGCAGGTCACTTGTATTAATTCCACTGTACAAGTGATTTATCACTTTATTTAGTTTTGTTCAACAAGATGTCACAGTTTTGTACAGATTACAATGTTTGATGGCCGTTTCACCTAATAAGTGCCATTTGCGTGTAGTAATTTAATGGAAATGAACCTCGTTTTTGGGTGGCACGGTGGCTAAGTGGGTAGCACTGTCGCCTCACAGCAAGAAGCTCCTGGGTTCGATCCCCAGGCGGGGCGGTCCGGGTCCTTTCTGTGCGGAGTTTGCATGTTCTCCCAGTGTCTGCGTGGGTTTCCTCCGGGAGCTCCGGTTCCCTCCCACAGTCCAAAAACATGCAGTCAGGTTAATTGGAGACACTAAATTGCCCTATAGGTGAATGTGTGTGTGTGTAAGTGTGTCTGCCCTGCGATGGACTGGCGCTCCGTCCAGGGTGTTACTGTGTGCCTTGTGTCCACTAAAAAGCTGGGATAGGCTCCAGCAACCCCCGCCCACGACCCTGATTGGATAAGCGGTTAAGAAAGTGAGTAAATGAGTAAGCTTCATTTTTTATCTTTGTTTTACACTGAATGTAGTAACACACACACTTAACTACTCAGAATGTGTTTTGGTCACATGATCTCTTTTACAAGGTTTCTAGGTGGAAGATGAGCTCTTACATGAGGATATATTGTATGTAACAGAATTAGTAAATACATAAAATATAGAAGCATGGAGTTCTGTCACGCCCCTCTCTCCCATCATGATTGGTCTACTGCCAATTATCCACAGCTGCACCTTGTTGTAGGTGTAATGCTAAGAGCATTTAATCAAGCAGCTGTGGATCCTACAGTGCAGACTATTTTGGTCTGTCATGCTCATGCATTGCTTGGTTGGTGGCTCAATGGGTAGCACTGTCGCCTCACAGCAAGAAGGTCCTGGGTTCGATCTCCAGGTGGGGCGGTCCGGGTCCTTTCTGTGTGGAGTTTGCATGTTCTCCCTGTGTCTGCGTGGGTTTCCTCCGGGTGCTCTGGTTTCCTCCCACAGTCCAAAGTGGAGATACAAAATTGTCCATGACTGTGTTCGATATAACCTTGTGAACTGATAAATCTTGTGTAATGAGTAACTACCGTTTCTGTCATGAATGTGTAAAACATGACGTTAAAATCCTAATAAATAAATAAATCTACAAAAGGGGGGGCACTGCAGAAAAGGGTTGGGAACCACTGATGTAGTTCATTTTGTATCTTCAGTGACCCTCACTTTGTCCTGTTTAGGGTCTAGAAGGCTCCGGAGCCCATCCCGCGAACTATGACTGGACAAAGTACTAATCTCAGACAGGACGCCAAGGCATCAGTGCATTACAGGGTCACCTGATCATTTTACACTCACAATAAGCAGCGATTTGGAGGAGAACCTTTCATCTACTGGTATGTTTTATGAAGATACAAAGGAAAGCACCCAGAGAAAACATGCCAAACCCCTCATAGTGTCTCAGAGTACCACTTTATCCTGGTCAGGGTCACGGTGTGTCTGATTCACTGGGCAAAAGGAAGGAAACACCTCAGACAGGTTCCCAGTCCATCACATGACGCACACACACACACACACACACACACACACGTAGGGCAATTTTCAGTAGCTCCACCCAGGTCGTTCTTGCTGTGCGGTGACAGGACTACCCACTGCTGCCCCAGTTTCACGATTAGTCTCATTTCAAATGTAGTTTATAAATATACATCCAGTATTTGCGCTCGGTGCTATATGGCACATCATGATGAGGTATGTAGAGGTGTAAAATGAGAGGAGGAGGACCCGTTGAGTAATCTCAGAGCCTGTTAATAGAAGCTATTTATGAATCTGGAGGATTTGGCTCTAGATGATGAACAGTTTGTGTGCTGAATGAGATAAATCTGCACAGATGTTCCAGGTCTTCCCTGTACGTCGTTCCATGTGCACATGATGCCCGTCACTGACTGTCATTCTTCACCACACACTACAGTCTGTAATGCTGGGGGTCAGGAGAGACTCAGTGGGTCTGTCTGAAAACTCAGTGATCTCTCTACAGAGACGCATTTTACATCATCCTACACTCCTGAGAGGAAGAGGGCGTGTCTAAATTCTTAGATTCCTTAAAATGCTCTTACTGAGGCGCCATAATGCTAAGAGATAATCTGACTGAATAATGAGGGCGCGTTCGATGCTTCCTTAGCGCTGAAGGCAATCCCAGCATTCAGTGCGGCATGACTTTTCTCACAAAAAATGACAAATATGACGGATGAATGAGGAGCAACCAACAGAGTTCTTTCAAATGTAAATAAATTCTCATTGATGTTTTATTTGTATAAAGGTGCACAAATGTCATTTATTTACAAATTCGAACTTGTCAGGGACAGTTTAAGCGTTTTCGGTACACGGAGGGAGACGTTAGCTGGCATGCTAGTGGGTTGTGTCGACTCAGCCCGTCAGTTTGAATGGTCTGAGGCTGTGTTAACTGCGGTGACATAATTGGCGTAATCGCTGTATGAGTAGAGCGTCTAAATAATCTGCCTTATAAATTGATGTCTTATTAGAATCCTCTCTACTGAGGCAGCTAAATCAGGTAGGCAGTAGGCAGCAAGGCAGCTCACCAGGTTTCCAGACAGACCCAAGTTTACTTAAACCTTCCCTAAAATGTACATGAAGCAAACACAGCTTTGTGAGACACTTTCTCTATATAAAAAAATTCAAACAGTACCTCACATGGGGCACCACAAAGTACCTTGTCTACTTTGATAGCTACATGCTGTCTTTCCAATGTTCCTCTCATCTCTTTCATCCAGCTTAGCACTGATGAGAAAAGACCAAGTATGCAGCAAAGGCTGTATTGTCCATGAGGGTGCCAGCAGTTCATGAAACCCATATATCTGTTTGAGAGCTTTAAAAAGTGCTCCAAACAATAGGAAGAGCAACAGGAACCCAGGATCATTCCAGACGATGCAGTATTGTACATCTGAATGATCGTTCAATCCAGGACTCAGCAGGTAGTCTATTACCTCATTTAGAAGTCTTCAAGGTTTACAAAGAAAATCTGCAGTCTGGCACTTTACTTTCTCTTCATCTGGGAGGTAAGTGAATACAAATGAGTAGCTCAATGACTATTTATCAGAAGGTAGAGGGTTCAATCTCACCCACAAAAAAACTGCCAATGTTGAGCAGAGTTGCCTAAGATAAAAGTGTCTGCAAAGTGCATGACAGTGGTGTATTCTTGTACTTGGCATATCACTACTGATCAGATATTAAAACTGAATAAATGGTAATTATTATAAAGAGCCGCTCAGGTGGTGCAGCGGTAAAACACGCTAGAACACCAGAGCTGACATTTCGAACTCGTTGGTTTGAAATTCAGCTCTGCCATCCGGCTGGGCGGCTACATGATTAACGATTGGCTTGTTGTTCATACAGGGTGGGAGCCGGATAGGGACCTCGTAACGAATGCAATTACGACCTCTGCTGGTTGGTTCGATGGCGTCTGCACAGAGTTGAGGAATATTGTGGATCAGGGATCCGCATATGAATTCGCCTCTTGCAGGTGAAAAGATGTAGGCTACTGCACACGTGTCGGAGGGGGCGTGTGACAGTCTCGCTCTCCTCAATCAGAAGCGAAGGTCAGCATCAGTAAAGAGAAAGCGTAAAGCAATCGGGAAATTGGATACGACTCTTGATTGACAATCTCCTGCGCCTCATGAGCGATAACTCGCTCCAGGTGGATGTTCTTCTATATATTATGGTTTCTCCCATTCAGTTTTGCCAGCTTTTTTGTCGGCACACTGATACTACCACCACCATACTTTAGAGTAGGTGCAGTGTTTTGGGTCTGATTGTCTCAACCTTTCTGCTTTAAACATATTCCTGGTCACAAATCTGTCCTCCAGAATGCTTTATTCAGGCAGCCTCTAGAAATGGGCTGCCAAATCTCCACATTTCACCCTGTGCCAGGGGTCAAGTCTGCTTATCAAGTACCCTGCATTCGTACCCGGCATCTGCCAAGGTCACCACCAGGAGGGATTATCACTCCAGAGACCACCAAGAGCAAAATGATCTTAACTGTACCATCGCCTGTTAAAATGAAAGAAGGCGTACGGCGTGCCGTCTGCAGTGCTGCATTATAGATTCTGTTCCATCAGTCCCTGGAGAAACCATAATCTTCACTTCAGTCTAACTGACTTAATAAGTCATTACCAGCCCTGGATGAGTCGAAGCAAATGCTACAGGAGGTAGCCGTGAATAATTGTGTGGTGGTGATGAAAAATGCACCTAATGTCCATAGCAGTTTGTCAGGAGCATATTGTAATCACAAAGCTATTGATGTATTATAGTTTAACCCAAATGTGCTATAAGTGCGACCCTAATTAATAGTCAACTCCCTCAAGAGTAGTGTTTTAGTCCATTAGCTGTTTGTGAATGAGAGCAAATGCTTAGCTTAGAGCAGAGCTGGCTTACTAGGTATGGCTCTGAGCTACTGATCAAGGTTTAGGCATCAAGCTTTGGCTTTGCCAAACAACCACTGTTGAATATGTTGCACCACAAACCTTAATAGGATAAAGTGGTGGTAAAACAAATGAATGAAAACTAGTCCTAGATTGTACCAGGACAAACATCTCCTAGACTGACCATCTAAATACATTGAAGCATTGGTGTCAGTTACTATAACACAACATGACTCCACACCTGCCTCCGTCTGTGACTGGTGTTCTCGTAGCACCACACTGATCTTCATAAAACCTCTTAAAAAAAGAGCTGCACATCAACAGGCTGTTGGGGATCCTGACGCCGCTGCCATCCTGTAGCAAAGCCTTGGGCAGAAATGTCTGCCAAGCCAAGAAATCATTACACATAATACAGAGCGCCTAAAAGCTGTATATCAACCAACTGTTTACTCTCACTGTGGTTTATTTTACAAGTAGTTGTGTAGTAAGTAAGAAAAAACTATGTGTGCACTATATGGCCAAAAGTATGTGGACACCTGTTCCATGGATTATTATTCCAAATGGATGTTTCATTTCAGAAGTTTGATGCCCTTTGCGACTGTAAAGTTTTTACCCTCTGGGAAGGCCAGAATATTATGAAGTTGTCTCTGGGTCTGTGCCACTTCAGTTGGGTAAAAAACAATTGTGATGCCAAACAGTGATGCCAAACAATCGACATTCCAGTTTATTTCTAGATCTGATGTGTCTAAATTTGAAGTGGGTGTCTATGGATGGATGAATGGATGGATGGATGGATGGATTGGTGGGTGGAGAGATGGACAGATCAATGGATGGACGGATGGATGGATGGGTGGATGGATGGATTGGTGGGTGGAGAGATGGGTGGAGAGATGGACAGATCAATGGATGGATGGATGGGTGGATGGATGGATTGGTGGGTGGATGGATTGGTGGTTGGATGGATGGGTGGAGAGATGGACAGATCAATGGATGGACGGATGGATGGATGGATGGATGGGTGGAGAGATGGACAGATCAATGGCTGGACGGATGGATGGATGGGTGGATGAATGGATAGATGGTTGGATAGATGGATGGATGGATGGATGGATGGATTGGTGGGTGGATGGATGGGTGGAGAGATGGACAGATCAATGGATGGACGGATGGATGGATGGATGGATGGATTGGTGGGTGGATGGATGGGTGGAGAGATGGACAGATCAATGGATGGACAGATGGATGGATTGATGGGTGGATGGATGGATTTGTGGATGGACAGATGGATGGATGGTTGGATGGATGGATGGATGGATGGATAGATGGGCGGAGAGATGGACAGATCAATGGTTGGACGGCTGGATAGATGGATGGATGGATGGATAATTAAATGGCTGGATGGATGTGCAGTTAGGCACTGATGATGTATGAGAACAGGACAAGAAATAGATGAGAAGGTCTGGCTCACAATCATTATTTTCATTAATTTCTAGCCCTGATGTGTCTTAATTTGAAGTGGGCATCTATTTAGATAGATGGACGTACGGACGGACGGATGGATGGGTGGATGGATGGATGGATGTAATTAAGGAAGATCTTCCCTCAATTACATAGAGTAAATATGCATATAAGAATAGTTGGAAACATGCATAATAACTAAATATGGCTTTACCCATCGTGACTGGTCAGGATGAAGTGGTTACTGGAGGTGAATGAATAATAAATAATATAATGTTTAATTATAACACTGTGAGAGTGTATTAAGGATATTAATAGTGCAGTACGGCTGGTGTAATGTAGTGGTCCATGATTATACATGATAGTGGGGGTAGGTGATAGTCTGGGGCTCTCCTTAGCCATTGTGGTGGTGGTGCAAGCACAGAGGAATTATATTATAGAATTGGAGAAAGAGCAGAAATAACCACCAATATAAAGCAATCTTATATTAAATAGTGTTATTTAAATTCCTGGAACTGTTTTATGTTATGTGGACACATTCGGGGCACCTTCACATTCATGTTCAAGTGCTTTTACCCAACAAGACCATTTTTTCCTGTTTTTAAAGCAACAGTGACCTAACTTTGCTCTCTCTCACGTCTCTCTGAAAGCTTTCTTCAGCTGCTCCGAGGCCTCGACACGTTTGGCTGTAAACAGTCAGCGGTCGATGTCACGTGAAGAGCCGCGGCGTTCGCGAGGATAGATGTTGAGGTTAGGCAGATGCTAGCTGAATGTTAACAAGTCTCTCAGCCCTTCTGACGGCCTTGTGACTCATCTGTATTGTAAAGCAGCGGCGCTTCAGCCCCATTGAGGCAGTGCAATGCAGCACTCGCTTAGAACTGGCTGTGCCTGGCATGCTGATGGGCTGCTTTTGTGACCGAGGCTGACGGCGCGGCAGAGAATGGCGCTGATTTTTGTGAATGGGGAACAGCGGGGCCGCAGCTGGGATGGGTGCGGATGATTCTGTCGGCGTCACCGGCAATTCAGGCTTGGAGCGAATTACAGAAGGTTAAATGGGTAGCAAAGAAGCGAGGAGAGGAGGAAGCAGTGCAAGCTGTGAATGACTTTCAGAGACACTCTAGGCTGTGATGGCGCATCGAGGGAAGTTTGCCATGCAAGTGTGAAACTAAAATGTGAGTATAAGGAATGGCTCGAGGTCCTGATTCACTATAAAGAAACAGGACGCGTGCAATAGATGTATTTTTTTTATTTTCACACCTATTCCTGCATGTACAGATGAGATAGAATTTCCAGAGTAAACAAATAAATGAGTGGAGGAACAGATGCTGTTACAAGCACTTCCAGACAGTTTGTACTGTATTATAAAATGAATCGAATTTTTATTCAATATACCAACCTCTGTGGTGTGTAGAAAAATGATCTAATTAACCTTAACAAGGGTTTTATTGAGGTACAGATGAGTAGCATACACCAAGAGACTGAATGTTTACCCGTTACACTTAGTAGTCTGACAGTGCCACTAGGTTTGAGGAGTCACTGAATGGTTTGATGGGTATAAAAATGATTTAAATCATACGCTTTATGTTCCTCTCAGTCACCAGATCTTGTTCTATTTGACTGTCCATTGGAGCTTTTGAGGTGACAGGTTAAGACAGTGCTGTTTACTACAGTTATCACAACACCATTTGAACCACTTGGCATCTTGTGGTGGCTACAAACTAGGATGACCATATTTTGGTTTTCAAAAAAAGAAGACACTTGGTTCGGGGGGTTAATTTCATATAACTGGTGGCACCATGGCAATGTGTATGGGGTAGGGGTTTAAATATTTGGCCAATGCATCAATAATGCAACTATGTTATTGAACTTTAATAAGAAAACAGCTCTTTAACAAGACAACTAACAAATGCCTTTATAGCCAGATAATTTTATTCTTTTCCATTTAGCGTTTAGCTCTAAACAACAAATAAGCAACAACAAGTAAAAAACAGCTGTTGCCTATAAATAAAAATCCCTTTTTTAGTTTCTTTGGTGTATTGCACAGTCATTTCAGCTGGCTTATTTGAAGTGTTTTAAAGTTTAATTTAGTTTACCGTCACTTACTTGCTCCCATCAGTAGAAACCCCACAGTAAGGTGTGTCTTCTAGTCTGGGAAAAAGAGGACGTATGTTCACCCTATAAAAACCTTATTAATATATTTCGAGGTAGGGTTTTTCCTTCTATTAAATTGTAGATTATTTAGATACCGTGAATTTACTTTTAATTTCACATGTCAGGATCTTGAACGGTCTGCATTTATTTATCCTTTTTAACAATTTTGGTTTAGGGTCAAATGATTAACGACAGTCACATCACATTTCTCACTTTAAAACAAGAACCTACTGAGAACATCCAACAAAAATGAATCGTAACATCATCTATTTTTATCTTCAGAGGGACGTGACACCAAATACTCAAATCATAAGCAGATATCCAAGAGCATTGTACCTGTTATAAGAAGCAAAAGCTAGGCTAACTGGCCGACCTGTTAGAGCTTTTAGGGTAACAGGTTAAGACAGTGCTGTTAACTACAGTTATCACAACACCATTTAAACCAGTGCAGGTGCAGTGAAGCTTCTTGTTGAGGCTAAAAGCCTTACTAATATTCTTCTTGTATTGGGTTTTTTTTCTTTTAATTTGTCACCCAGATACTTTAATACTTAAATCATAACCTCATCCAGTTTTATCTTTAGAGGGACGTGACTGACCAGCTCCACAAATTTGAGCCTGTACCCCAATACTTAACTCATAATCAGATATCCAAGTCCTCAGATCTTTACAGGCATTGTACCTGTTATGAAAAGCTAAAGCTAGGCTAACCTGCTGAGCTGCTAGTTGTTTTAACTTCACTAACACAGAGTTATGTTTGTGGATCATATTCACGTTTAGCTTGTATTAAATAAATCATTGAGAATACACTGATGCATACTGAAACCTTGATACTGACATCTGTTTGCACCTGAGTCTAGCTTGTTTTCAAGTTGTTGAAATAGCATCTTAGGTGTTTGTTAGCTGTGTGCTAACGCTGCTCATATAAAATAGCAGGTATGATTCAAGGATTCAAGGATTCAAGGAGGGTTTATTGTCATTCACATCACATGTGGTACATGAGGTGGAACGAAATTATGACCCAAGGTCCCAGTTACACCCAATAAAATAATCTAATATATACAATACAAAAAATAAAATAAAAATATTTACAAATATAAAAAGTAAATGTAGCATAAAAATGCATTTTTGTTTGGCTACTAATAAATACATTTATATACAGTATGTATAATGATGTACATGGACACTCTGGTACTAAAATGGAATTGTTTCTGTTTAGGACTAATTCATGGTAGGCTAAAGTTTAGTCTTAAGTGATGTGCTAATGTTAACTATGTGCTACCATTATATAAACAATGGCTGTTATATCACATTCTAAACCATATTATAAGAAATAACCTGAGACTCTAACTGTAAAGCCTGACTTTTGTAAAATAAACAGTTGCTAACCTCAATCTCAAACTGCGTACTGTATAATCAGATCGTCAGGGCACAAATACTGACATACTGTTAGGTACAGTGTGTAATTTGGGGAAATGTTGGATGTAGAAGTTTATTTAGGTACTCTGTACCAGCCTGCTGTCAGGAGAATACGTTCTGATGTTCTGCGCTAAGCGTGTATTTCTGTCTCTCCATCAGGGGGCGCCCTGCTGGGCTGAAGACTCATTTATTCAGGGATCATGTTCTAAACGGGACCCTGCGCAGCAATGAAAGGCTTAGGGGCCACCCACAGCCGTCATTTATCTGACTCCTGCATGCCCGTGGCGGGTCCCCAGGAGCCGATATGCCCCCTGACCCCGGATCCTCACGCCACCTACCTGCTCAGCCCGTCCATCAGCCACTACGGCACCCTGGACCCCCACATGCATCACTTCCCACCCACCAGCGCCATCGCCTTGCAGTCCGACTGCCTTCTACCGCTCAACAACCAGCTGACCACCAGCAGCACCTTTCCTCGCTTCCAGTTCCCACCCCAGGCCGAGCAGGTCGACTACACACAGGTTAGATTCTTGAATATATGAATGTAAAGATGTTGTTTAGAATGTATAGGAATATTATTATTAATATAAATGTATGTTATATAATTATATATTATATATTATTATTATTATAAATGTATGTTAATGTAAGATCCTCATGCTACACTTGTGAGGAACATGTACACTTTATGGACAAAAGTATTGGGACTTTGGCGGCCATTTACATTTACATTTTCAGCATTTATCAGACACTTTTATCCAAAGCGACTTACAGTACTGTGACAGTATATATTGTCTAAGCAATTGAAGGTTAAGGGCCTTGCTTAAGGGCCCAACAGTAGCAACCTGGCAGTGGTGAGGCTTGAAACAGCGACCTTTCTATCACTAGTCCAGTACCTTAACCACTAGGCTACAACTGCGCCCAGGTGGTGCAGCAGGATTTTCCACTAGCACACCAACCAGCTGGGCGCCCCCTAGCAGGCACATTTGGCAATGCCTGCAGCAGACAAGACTGGCCACTAGTCTGGTGTGTGGAAAAAGACCAGTGTAAGGACCCTGGTTAGCAGCGACTCTCCATGCACGAGACTGGTGAATAAGAAGCGGTCGGTGAACTACACACATGTCGGATGGAGCATGTGTCAGACAAATTAGACACCACATCTCAAGGACAGTGGTAGCTCAGCGATGAAGTTACTGGACTAGCAATCAGAAGGTTGCTGGTTCAAGCCTCACTACAGCCTCTCTACAGCCATGTTGTCACTGTTGGGCCCCTGAGCAAAGTCCTAAACCCTTAATTGCTCAAACTGTATTCAGTCATAATTGTAAGTCGCTTTGGATAAAAACGTCTTCTAAATGCCAGAAATGTAAATTTAAATCTCCCTGGATGCAATCAGGGTCTCCAGCAGCGGAAGACTAACTGGCTACGCTAGACTGGGTTAGAAAGGGAGAAAATGCATACATAAAATAGCACAAAAAGTATCAGGACTTCAAATGTATGTAAAATAAAGTAAATGGTTATTAGAAATAGAGTAAAATCTCATGGTTATAAAAATATGGATGATGCTTAGCAGAGGTTAGACAGGTAGTAGATGAAACGAGAAGAAGAAACAACGTTGTCAACGTTTGCTCTCTTAGTCAATTCTGTGTTAAATCAGGAAAAGCTTTTAAACAGAACAGCCTACACAACAGGGACTACACTCTTCTGTTCCTCTAAATCCGTTAACACACTGGACCAGGTTCATTTACAGTTCACTCCGTGGTTTAGACATCGTCAGAACAAAATAAAACAGCAGTGGGGACTCGCTGGTCCCACAGACTGGTCTGGGATCGTCTCAGATAAAGAGTAATGCTAAATCGAGCCGGTCTTAATGTCCTGTTTTATTGCTGCAGGGATGCATGTCTCAGACGGGCTCTCGGACAGGCACTCTCACCACCTCCGCGTCCCTGGGAACGGGCCTGGGTCTTGGACTTTCGGTAGCCCCTATGATCAGCAGCGGAACGGCAACGATCTCTTCAGCCGCGGCGGCCAAGATGAACCGCCTCCCGTCCGGCCTGCTGGACCAGCTGGAGCGGCATGTTCCCCTGCAGCGCGATGGCTTCAGCACGCTTCAGTTTCACAGGCGCAGTCGGGGCAGCAAACAGCGCAGCGAGAGCCCCGGTCGCATACGCAACCTGGTGCAATCCGTCCAGAAACTCTTCTCCAAGGCTCAGTCCATGGAGCCCTCAGCGGGCAAAGGGAATAATCAGGGAGCCGATGTTACCAAGGTCACCCGTCGCTCCAAGAGCAAAGATCGTGCAAAGACGGAGGGTGCTAAGCAGCAGGGAAGGCCCAGCATCCCCGGGTTCTGGAGCTCGGACGATGCTCTGGAGGACGAAGCACCGAGTACGGAGACATCCGGTCCCATTGCCATTGCTTACCGTAACCCGCTAACCATGATGAGTCTGGGCAGGGCAGTGTCAGACAGCCAGGCGCCACCTAGGACCCAAGTACAGGGCTATAATACCATCGGTGCCCACCGTTCTCTTAAGACCTCCAAGAGCAGTGGAGAGCTAAAAATACCAGCTGCAACCCCTGTGGGTGTACAGGCAGGGGATACCATACTGGCGAAAAGAGCCTCGTGGTCAACGCTAACCCTCAGCCAGGCGAGGCAAGTGCTACAGAACAAAACGGCCACAGTGAATCAAACGCTCCTCAATTCCAAGTCCTACAACCAGGATTTAACCTCCAGCTTCCTACAGGTAACAACATTTTAAGATTCACTTTTGTTTGTGTCAGAAACGTTAACGAATGGTGCCCAGGTGGTGCAGCGGGATATTCCACTAGCACACCAGCGCAGAGATTATAAACACCCTGGTTCGAATCTCGGCTCTGCTACTGGTCTGCTGGGTGGGATGACCGGACTAAGTGGGTGGCGTCTTCAAACGCTGTGTTAGGACCCTGGTTAGCAGACCGAGGTTCCTTATCAGAAAGTGAATGAGCCTCAAGTGCGAATCCACAGAAGCACGGGTATAAAACGGGTATAAAAGCTAGGACTGCACACGGGTTGGAGGGTGCGTGAGCAGCAACACACCCTTCTCGAACGCAATGGGGGATCCACAGCAGCAGAAAAAGGGAGAAAATGCTTAAACAAATAAAAAAAAGAAAGAGAAACGTGAAGAATGGCTAAATATACCAAAAGTGGGCCGCTCTGGGGCACCTGTCTATTAAACTAGCTGCTGAGACTCGAGTTTGAGTCTTAGAGGTGCCACCAGAAAGGTCAGACGAGGGGTCACTCCAGCATGAGCAGAGGAGTTCTTGGAGTATAGCGTGTTCTTCTGTGCATGTTACAGATGTATGTAGTAATTCACTGCTAGCTGGTGAAAAGAAATATGCACTACTGGTTGGAAAAAAGAAACTCCGAAACAATGAAGTGCAATAATGTGTAAATGGTGCAGACAGCATCCAATAATGTCTCATTAAATATAGTAACCCATGTATGTATGGAAACCTATTTATTTGTATTTAGTGCATTAGTTTGACGTTTTAGATGAAATCGAACCGTGACCGGCTGTCTTGTTGATAAAGAGAGCAGCTTAGAAATATTTAAATAGGGTTTGTGCGACTGCCTGCTGTTTGGCCACCTTTAGTCTTGTAGAGCCAGACCGTTTCCATATGAGATTAAAGTCTGGAGAATTCGACGAGTGATCCTGGCTTAAAGGTGGTAAGAATAAGTGTATAAACCAGTCTGTGCCTCCTGAGGTCAGAACACAGAACACAGTTCAGATGGCATTCAAAAGCATCAAACGCAGTAAAAAATAAATATAATTATTTAAAATAAAACACACAGTTCAGACTGAGCTGTTGTGTTAGTACAAATGTCTGTACAGGTTTAAAAATAAATCGTGTTACGTAAATACTGTACAACAGAGGACTGAAAATAGCTCCAAGGGAACTGAATCAAAATAATTTTAAATCTATTTTAGTGTTGGTGCTCCCCTTATTCACATGCTGGTGTAAGTATCAGCCAATATCCTACTCCAAGCAATTGGCTGTGTCTGTAGGGGGAGGGACGATGGCTGAAACAGGGTTCCTTGTCACTAGATAGATAGATTAGATAGATAGATAGATAGATAGATAGATAGATAGATAGATAGATAGATAGATAGATAGATAGATAGATAGATAGATAGATAGATAGATAGATAGATAGATAGATAGATAGATCATATCTATATATCATAACTGATGCAATTACGACCTCTGCTGACGGGTTGATGACACCTGCACAGGGTCAAGGGATAATGCATTGATCAGGGTGTGGCTCTCCATACACAAAGCTGATCCACATATGAACTCGCCGTGCAGGTGAAAAGATGCAGTCGGGTACTGCACATGTGTCGGAGGGGGCGTGTGTCTGTCTCGGCTCTCCTCAACCAGGGTGGAGATCAACATCAGTGGAGAGGAAGGGTAATGCAATCATGTCATTGGATACGACTAGATTGGGAGGAAAATTGGGGAAATGGATATTCCGCAGGATATTCCGCTAGCACACCGGTGCAGAGATTCTGAACTGCAGCAGATACTAACTGGCCACCATATCTGCAAGCGGGGCCCGGACTATGTGTGGGTGGGTCTTCATACGCTGTGTAAGGACCCTGTTTGGAGGAAGAGACACATGTGCAGAATGCAGGGACGAGAAGAGGAGGGCTGTACACGTGTCAGAAGAGGCGTGTACAGCGACGTGCTCTCCTCGGATGCAATCTGGTATCTCTCAGCAGCGGAAGACAAAATTTGAGTGTGATAAATTGGGAGGAAAACGGGGAGAAAATTTATAAAAAAAATAAAATAAAAAAGCTTAAGTATTAAACCCAGTGAACGTTAACAGAAATTAATTTTGACTTTATACTGTCTAAATCCTATTATGTACATTTTTGGTGTTAACCTTCCTCACACTGAGCTAAATGTTCACCCACAGAGTTAAACGGTGTGTTATTGTACTCAAGTCTGAGGGAATTCATTAAATATCAGCCATTTCACGTCGGGCCCTGTGAGGAACAGTGTAGGTTTTTGTAAAGGGAACGATTTTTTAATTGTGTTTTTTTCAGATTCCTGTCGGGGACTGGGGTGGGACGTTGGGAAAAGGGGACGTCGGAGGTGGAGGGAAGATCCCCTGCAGGAGGATGCGCAGTGGCAGCTACGTCAAGGCCATGGGTGACCCGGAGGACAGCGACCAGTCGGACGGTCCGCCTTCGCCGAAACCCTCGCCAAAAACAGCCGCTCGGCGCCAGAGCTACCTGAAGGCCACACAGCAATCGCTCAGCGAACAACAGCCACCGCTACCACCTCGCAAGTAAGACACGCGCTCATGCAGGGTGTAAATGACGTCATTTTAGCCCAGTTCAAATGTGTGTGTGTAAAGCGCTCATGTAGTGTGCAACACTCAGCAACTCGATTTCATGGAGTCGCACTTTACTTTATAATGACTAGTTGCCCCCCAATTAGAAACAGCCAATGGGAGAGAATTAAAACTGTTAAGGATTAGAACTCTTAAAAATGCTGTATTCTGAGGGCGCTCAGGTGGTGCAGCGGGATAATCCGCTAACACACCAGCGCCAAGATTCGGAGCTCAGAATCTCGGCTCTGCTACCGGTCGGCTGGGCGCCCTCTAACAGGCATAAATGGCAAATCCAGTGGGAAAACACTGGAAAAAGGGACGGGGTTATCAACAGTGTGTAAGGACCTTGGTTGCCCAGGACGCCTGGAGGAGCGCGGAGATCGAGACGTGGCTCTCTGTATGCAAATCCACTGAGGTAAGAAGCTCGTCTGCGATTCCAGGTGGTGATAGATGGTGTAGTGTGAAACCCCCTATCGCCGATCAGTCGTGTAGTGTGAAAGCCATACCGACTTGAAAGACTCCCGATTACAAGAGATCCAGTCGTGTAGTGTGAACTTGGCATAAGTTGCTTTGAATTAAATCGTCTGCCAAATACCATGAGTTTAATCATGTAGTGTGCACCCCAGTATGATCAGAAATGATAAATGCAAGTGTAAAGTCAGTTTGTTTCATTTATAATGTAGCGTGCTGTAGTCTTCAGTTCTGCAGAATGTCTCAGTTACAACTGGTGTTTCTTTGCAACAGCAGTTTTGATAAATGTTTAGCATTTAGTTCCAAGCCTGCCAGAATGATCAAAGCATTTCTTCCTCTGCGCTCCGCTTCCAGTTCGTGATTAGAATCTTGAGGAACGCTGCCTCCCGGAGTGGGTTATAGCTCAGTTATTATTTATTAAGACCAAACTTCTGTTTTTTCTGGTTTTCTGCTGACCTCCAGTAAAGAAACAAAAATAAACAGTTGGTGGTGTTTGTGTTGCACTCAGTGTTTAATTAGCTGGAGAAAAAGCACATAAAACATATAGAAAATACTCTCACAGAAGTGTTGACAGCTCTAATCAAGGCTGTAGCCATGAAATAAACATTGGGGTGGAGCAGATCTACTGAGCTGTGGGATTCCTACCATTCTAAAACATTCCTGCAGTATCAGCAAGTGGGAACACTGACAGACGCAAAGCTAGTGAGTAGGCTGCCCATACTGAGTATATCTGCTCAACTTACCATATAGAAGCACTTTGTGGTTCTACAATTACTGACTGTAGTCCATCTGTTTTTCTACATGCTTTTTTAGCCTGCTTTCATGCTGTTCTTCAATAGTCAGGACCCCCACAGGACCACCACAGAGCAGGTATTATTTGGGTGGTGGATCATTCTCAGCACTGCAGTGACACTGACATGGTGGTGGTGTGTTAGTGTGTGTTGTGCTGGTATGAGTGGATCAGACACAGCAATGCTGCTGGAGTTTTTAAACACCTCACTGTCACTGCTGGACTGAGAATAGTCCACCAACCAAAACCATCCAGCCAACAGCGCCCCATGGGCAGCGTCCTGTGACCACTGATGAAGGTCTAGAAGATGACCGACTCAAACAGCAGCAATAGATGAGCGATCGTCTTTGACTTTACATCTACAAGGTGGAACAACTAGGTAGGAGTGTCTAATAGAGTGGACAGTGAGTGGACACGGTATTTAAAAACTCCAGCAGCGCTGCTGTGTCTGATCCACTCATACCAGCACAACACACACTAACACACCACCACCATGTCAGTGTCACTGCAGTGCTGAGAATGATCCACCACCTAAATAATACCTGCTCTGTGATGGTCCTGTGGGGGTCCTGACCATAGAAGAACAGCATGAAAGGGGGCTACCAAAGCATGCAGAGAAATAGATGGACTACAGTCAGTAATTGTAGAACTACAAAGTGCTTCTATATGGTAAGTGGAGCTGATAAAATGGACAGTGAGTGTAGAAACAAGAAGGTGGTTTTAATGTTATGGCTGATCAGTGTATATATATTTATACTTGAGAACAGAGCCAGAATAAAATTATTTCAGCACTCCAAAGAAACTTTGCTGTAAGTTAGACTGAATGAATGCCAACAGTATTGGCGTGGACCATATGGCACCAGCAGATGGCACCATCTTGGTATAATGGGCACATTTAGTACCTTTTCCCCTGGCTCAGCGGGTTTTTAGGAACGGCAGTTGCTGCTTTATTAATTTGGTGCCAGACTTTTTAAAAACTGGTGGATTTTATGTACATATAACATGGGCGGCACTGCAGGTAGTATCAGTGCCACACAGTTCCAACAACCCAGATTTGATCCTCGCCTCCAGTCAGTGTGTGTCTGTGTGGACTTTGGCATGTTATTCCTGTCTCCAACGCCCAAAAACCTGTCAGGAAAAGAACTGGCAGCTTTAAATTGCCCTTAATGTGAATGAGTGAGCGGTCAAGTGAGAAAGTAAGTATGTGATGCCCAACAATAGACTGACCAACAGACTGACCAGGATGAATTTGCATCTTACACCCAGTGTTTTCAGGATTAGCTCTAGATCCACTGTAGTGATGGTTAGGCATTGCATGCTTCAATCATTAAAAATAAGTGGTCAGGTAACAAATAATATAACCGAGTAAGTGCAGTCAGGAAATTGCTTTCTCACTCATTCACTCACTCACATGCCAGTTCATCTATTGAAATGTTTTAATGGATATGAGAAGACTAAAGTACCCAAAGGAAGCCAATGTGAACAAATGGACCAGGGGCAAGGAGCCTGGCTTAAGCCCGGCTTCCCTACCCTACCTGCTGCCCTAACAGACTCTGGACTGCCTGGAGGAAAACTCACATTCTGCAGGCTGCACCTGGCTGCAGTCTTTCAGGCTTTACATGTCTTTCCCTATGGGTCCCACATGTTTGCCGGATCCATGTTGGTTTGGTGGGTAGCACTGTCGCCTCACAGCACGAAGGTCCTGGGTTCCATTCCCAGGTCCTTTTAGTGTGGAGTTTGCATGTTCTCCTCCTGTCTGTGTGGGTTTCCTCCCACAGTCCAAAGACATGCAGTCAGGCTAACTGAAGATACAAAATTGCAAAGGTGTGACGGTGTGTGTGTGTGTATGAATTTTTCAGGCCCATAGTGGACCAGCAGGTTGTTATTCGATGCTCTCGAGCTGCCCTGTCCTGATAGGCGGGTAAAGATGTAGGCACCAATAAGAGCTCATCTAAGAGCTCGTTTATTGGAGATCATGGCACTGGCATTTCATTTCACCACCAAAATAAACAAGGGTGAAAATTCTCAGCCATTACAGCAGACGTCCAGCATAATGTCATTTTATGGTCCGATCCGAAGAATCATAGCAGAACCTGCAGACTTTCATAAATTCGTCTCTTCACATGAAAGGTTCCTTATTTTTCTGTATCACTCCACCTCCACTTTCGACCCACTACCCTATGCTGGCAGATACGGCCCATGTTTGTTTACGCGGGAGCAGTCTGGGTTGGCGAGGGCTCTTCTGCAGAGCGCCTACTCCATGCAGCACCTGGAAAGGTCAGTTCCACAGAACCGCCTGAGACTCACCTGTCTACTCAAGGTCTCTCCGTGTCCACCTAACCACAGTAACCCGGATTTACACAATACTCACTTCCTTCATAATCTAACCCCCCTTTCCTTCTGGATTCAAGGTCAGTGATCCCAGTCCCCTTACAGGAGTACCCTTGTCCTGCATACTTGATTGTTTTACCTGCTCTGAAACACCTGATTGCACTTTCTGCTGATCAGCAGGTCCTTCCTGCCCTGGGACCAAAATGTGTAAGGCAGGGGGTACTCCAGAAGCACTTATTAATGTCACTTTTTAGGAGGAGAACTAACTCATCTGATTTGTTCAGCCATACACCTCTATCCTCTCGGATAAAATACAGTCACTAACTTCTTCACTTCCCAAATGAAATGCTCTGATTATCCACTCGCTCAGCACACAGGAGGCCTCAGACGTCCCTGTAGATGTGATGACATGGTCCATCAGATAGCAAAGATCTCCTCTGTGCTGTCGCTTTGTACCCCGTTCTGTTGCTCTCATTCATTAGTGCATGTAAATCATACTAAAAAGGCCGATCAGGAATTGCTGCCTCCACCTTTGGTCCAGCGCATCTGCTGAGTTCCAAAAAAAGGACGTTTTTAGATTCCAGATCTAAAAAGACCAGAATGGACTTTAATTGGCCAATTATAAGAATAATAAGGATAATCTAGGGCAGATGGAACGGCTTTGTCACATACACATGCAATACAACGTAGAGTACAATGAAATGCTTTTCTGCACATCCCAGTTTCTTTGGAAGCTGAGGTCAGAGCACAGAGCATGGCAGAGCTGGGATTCAAACCCACAGTCTTCTAATTGGTAACCCACAGCTCTACCCACTATGCTCAGCTGACACTTTATAATTACTATATAATTACAAATCAGACAAAGCTGGCTCAATAACAAACATCAATGGACGTCTGGTCTTAGTCCGTGCTGACTGGAGAACTTGGTCCTGTGGAGGATTTACTGCATTCCAGCAATTTCTGGTTCAGGCTTTTACAGACCCAAATCAGAAAAAGTTGGGACAGCATGGAAAATGCAAATAATAATAAAACACAGAGTTTCTCATATTTACTTACATTTTTGACTTTTATTTGATTGCAGACAGGATGAACCTGGGATATTTTTTAATGTTTTATCTGCTCAACTTCATGTCATTTATTAATAAACATCCATTCCAGCATTTTAGGCCTGCAACATATTCCAAAAACAGTTGGGACAGTAAAGTATTTACCAATTTGTAATGATGCCGTTCCTTTTCACCACACTTAAAAGACGTTTTGGCACCAAGGATACCAAGTGATTTAGTGTTTCAGCTTTTATTTTGTCCCATAGCCCCATACCATAACAGACCGATAACAGTCTGGATGGTCCTTTTCGTATTTGGTCCAGGGCACACGGCATCTATTTTGTCCAGAAAAGACCTGGAATGCTGATTCATCTGACCACAATACACGTTTTCACTGTGTGATGGTCCATCCTAGATGCCTCAGAGCCCAGAGAAGTCGACGCCGCTTCTGGACATGGTTAACATAAAGCTACATGAGTGCATGTAACCCCGTATTATAGTGCTTGATAAAGGTTTGCCAGAGTAACCCCTCACCCATGTGGTTACATCAGCTATTGTTGAGTGGCGGTTCTTGATGCAGTGCCGTCTGAGGGATCATAGATCACGGGCGTTCAGCTTAAGCTTGTGCCCCTGGTCTTCCTTGACTCGTTTAATGATATTATGCACTGTAGAGGGAGAAATATGCAAATCCTTTCCAATCTTTCCTTGAGGTTTATTGTTTTTAAACATTTCAATCATTTTCTCACACATTTGTGGACAAACTGGATCCTCTGATCATCTTTACTCATCAGAGACTCTCAGCCGTTCCTGGATGCTGCTTTTGTACCAAACCATGATTACAATCACCTGTTTGGAATCACATCATTATTTAGGTTTTTCACCTCATTACTAGCCCTAAATTGCCCCCATCCCATATTTTTTTGGAATGTGTTGCAGGCCTGAAATGCAGGAATGGATGTTTATTAATAAATGAAATAAAGTTGAGCAGATAAAACATGAAATATCTCAGGTTCATCCTGTCTGCCATCAAATAAAAGTCAAAGTAAATGTAAGAAACTCTGTGTTTTCATTTTATTAGCATTTTCCATCCTGTCCCAACTTTTTCTGATTTGGGGTTGTTATTCAAACACTAAAGATCTGATTTCTGATTATCTGATCTTGTATCTCTTCTTTTTCTTTTCCTTCATCCGTCTTCCTGTCTTTGTTTCTCTTTATTTTCTTTTGTTCTACCAAAACTCTCTTTGCTCCTCACCCTTCTTTCTTATGTATGTTTTTGTCTTTCTTCTTGTCCCTCATTCCCATCTTACTTCTCACCTATTGTTCCACTTCTCTGTCTGCCCCTCATTATTTTGACTTCTTGCGTCAAATCCTTCCCATCCTAATCTCTCTTTCTTTTTTTATTGTTGGTGTTGTTTATGTTCTTTACCCCTACTCATCTTCTTTCTGTCTTTCTGTTTCTTTTCCCTCTTATTCTCATCACTCTCTCATTCTTCACAAACCCTTTTTCACTTTTCTTTTTTTCTCATCTTCTCTTTGTCCTTTGTCTCTTTTTCTCTTCCTCTTTCTTCATAAATGTTTCTCAAACTCTTTCCTCTTCTTTCCTGGTACCTTCAGCTGCTTGCCATCTCTACGTGAAATTACCACCAATCGCAGCCTGGATAACCTGGACTGTCTGGGAGGTCAGACTGAATCTCAGCTCTGGGGGACAGAGAGGAACTTCAGTCATGGCTCGTCCACACTGGGCCGAAGCTCTGGCATCAGCCAGGTCAGCTTGTTTTTCTCTTTCTCTCTTTTTTATTGATCGTTTTCATCATTGACTGGGCTTTTAGTTGTTTGCTGTCCTGTTCTTACCTTCCAGACTTAAACAACTGGTAACAATGATCATTAAAAATGTGTTTGCAACAGTTTAGGGAAGGTTATTTTCTATTACAGCTTTGAAACGAACTGGAATGATTATTGAGCCTTTCTTGCCCAACATCAGTGCCCAGGATTGGCACAAATTCACACACACACATACAGTACTTCAAAGTATTGTGATAAGCCTCTGGTTAACATAACATTAAAACCACCTCCTTGTTTCTACACTCACTGTCCATTCTATCAGCTCCACTTACTATATAGAAGCACTTTGTAGTTCTACAATTACTGACTGTAGTCCATCTGTTTATCTGCATGCTTTGTTAGCCCCCTTTCATGCTGTTCTTCAATGGTCAGGACCCCCACAGGACCACCACAGAGCAGGTATTATTTAGGTGGTGGATCATTCTCAGCACTGCAGTGACACTGACATGGTGGTGGTGTGTTAGTGTGTGTTGTGCTGGTACAAGTGGATAAGACACAGTAATGCTGATGGGAGTTTTTAAACACCTCACTGTCACTGCTGGACTGAGAATAGTCCACCAACCAAAATATCCAGCCACTGATGAAGGTCTAGAAGATGAAAGGGGGCTAAGAGAAACAGATGGACTACAGTCAGTAATTGTACAACTACAAAGTGCTTCTATATGGTAAGTGGAGCTGATAAATTGGACAGTAAGTGTAGAAACAAGGAGGTGGCTGATCAGTGTATATCATAGCTCATTGTTGGGCACTTAACTCTTGAATACGCACATAAGTTTAGAGCCCAAAAGTTTCTGTAGTTTGTGGTCAGGGGGTTGAAAGCAATATTCTTCCAGATTCAAATGTTTCATGGTCTAACACCCACTGGTGAATTATTCTTTATGGCTTCTTTGTATTTTTGTCATTCTTTGATGTGGGCTTGTAGATTAGGATTGTACTTCAGTCTTCTCTCCCAACAGGGTTCGGTTTACAATAACCCTTTTATTTGTGTTTGTTCACCTTTAATCATCCGTCCTGTCCTTTACACACAGACCTGGTCCACACCTCAATGCTCTGATCCTGTCTCACGACTTTCCCACTTCAAAAAGCCTGAATCATTTCTGTGAGATAGTTGCTGTACTCGTTCTCCCAGCAGGTGCTGGAACAAATATATTTTTGTACAGCAGTTCAGTCAGGAAGAAGTAAAATTGTGCCTATTGAGGCAGCACTTTAATTCACTGCTTCATGGTAATGTACAGGAATCAGGTTTCTATCAGCAAGTGATTAATGAGCTTCATCTGTAAATAAATAAACGTGATCTGAATCTTTTAAACTAAAAAGATCGGTTTAAATATGATCCCTGTGTAGGCTTCAATGGGAAGATTTTGACTTTTTGGATCTGTAACTCTTAAAATCCAAAAAATTCAGAATGTGTACCATAAGGGATGCAGGTTCAGGTATCGCATCATGATCAAGGAGCTTAAACTGTACAGCCATTAAATCTGTAGACACAAGAAGGAAGGAGTGGAAGGAGGTTTCTCTCTTCTTTTATCAAAGGCTTAGACACAACCTTCACAAAGACTTGTTTCCGTCTTTAACGGATCCTTTTAGCGAGATCATTTCAAGTACAATGGAAGCTACAGACCATTGTACTCTTGGTTATTGTGCTTTAAAGCATAACATACACAGGAAAACTTGTACCTGGACTATACAAAGCACATGGGTATCCCAAACAACTTGCTTTGCTATTTCTTTAGATACATTCCTATGGGTAGCACGTCGCCTCACAGCAAGAAGGTCCTGGGTTCGATCCCCAGGCGGGGCGGGGCGGGGCGGTCCGGGTCCTTTCTGTGCGGAGTTTGCATGTTCTCCCCGTGTCTGCGTGGGTTTCCTCCCACAGTTGGACACTGAGACACTGAATTGCCCTATAGGTGAATGTGTGTGTGTATGTGTGTGTGTGTCTGCCCTGCGATGGACTGGTGCCCCGTCCAGGGTGTTACTTTGTGCCTTGCGCCTATTGAAAAGCTGGGATAGGCTCCAGCTCCAGTGAGTGAGTACTTTCCTATGCTGCCATGTAAACAGGAACTAAATGTGCCAGCATAAGAAAAACTGGACATACGTTAATGCATCTTATGCACATGATCTATTGCAACAAGCTCAATTATTGATCTCTAAAAGCATTAACCCGTTTATTCCACATGCCTCACTACGTTTTGCTGTGACGCTGCGTATCACCTTACAGGTGGAATCGAGCTGCCTGTGCTCGTCGTCACACGGAAGCGTGGAGTCGCAGGCAGTGGACGCTCTGGATCTGTCTACTCCGACTTGCTTCCGGTCACGCAGCCACAGCTACCTGCGCGCCATCCAAGCCGGCTGCTCTCAGGACGATGACACTGACTCAGACGAGCCTCTGCTTACATCCGCCAGCAGCACCAACAGTGAGTTAAATGTTTATATATTTACTGTGGCCATGAAAGACACGTTGAAAGACAACCAGTGGTGCAAATGGAACCCACTATATTATTTCCTTTTAATTTCATTTTTAACAACCGGCATTATCCTGGCTGTGGCAGGTTCAGTTTCGCCAGGAAACGCCAATCATTCACAGGGCTTTGGCCACCTGAGATATAGACAATCCTGTTTGTGACGAGGATGAGTCCCACCCAAAGAGGATGGGTCCTTGCTGAGTCCGGTTCCTCTCAAGATTTCTTCCTGTATTTTTAAGAGAGTTTTTCCTTGCCACTGTCGCCCTTGGCTTGCTCAATAGGTTTTTTTGTCTGTTGGTCCTGGATTCTGTAAAGTTGCTTTGAGACAATGTCCATTGTAAAAGCACTATATAAATAAATTTGACTTGACTTGACTTGAAGATGCCCAGCCTGCTGATAACATCACTGAGATTTGAATCCGGATCTTAGTTCTGATGGACTTATGTAACAGACCACTGTGCCACCCAATTTGAAATTGTAAATACTATTTTTTAATCGTCATGAAGGCTGACAAAGCATTTCTACTGTTATACCCATCCATGTCCATACCAATCACACCACGTACCATGTTCGTTTCAAACAGATCTCGAGTACACATTGCATTTACATTAAAGTGTGATTTGCACGGCACCTTCTCACCTGCACATCCAGCCCTTAGATATAATTCCACAGTGATGTACTCAATCTGAGCTGAACCCAGCATTGCCTGTTTGTGAGCTGTGCTATATTTAACTGTGCTGAACAAACAAACGGCTGCTGAGTGATACCAGATGTTGCTTGAAGACAGTTTAAATAAATCATGCATCCACTTCTAATCCTGTTGCACCACCACTGATCAGCCTCATTAAACCATTATGAAAATATATCTTTTTTTAAATGAAGATTTTACAGCTGTTGCTGCGAGAAATTACCCACCTGATCAAAGCTAACGAAATTCTTTCTGATGTGTCATTTTGTACATTTTTGTTACTGTCACCATCCTCCGTCAATTACTCACGTGGGGTTAAAAGTGAACATACATTTGACGTGGCATCTGTTATTTTTCTGTTACTTGAAAACATCATTTTGTTCACAGAAACTTAAACAGAATTTGAGGGTTTGTGTGTTTCTTGAGATTATAAGAAAATCTTCTGGGCTAGTTAGACTGCACCTTTTAGACTAACCACCATCCATGCACCCCTGTGCACAAAGCAAGCTCTATAAAGACAATCTAGAAAGTAGATCATACATTTTCATGAGTCAGGAATGTGACGTGGAGACATTTCTTAACAGCAGTTGTCCATAAGAACAAAGTACAGCTAGAATATGACATGCAGGAAAGAAGCTGTGCTGCTTTTTATTGTCAATATGACCAGCAACAAATTTTAGAGCTTTAAGGTGCTGATTTTGGATCATTTGCTTCTTTTTTTTATCAGACTCTAAGCACATAGAAAATGGGAAGTCTGCTTGATTGGTCACAGCCAAAAAAAAAACCCAGATTATTAGGGCATTTGAGTGGCATAGCGGTCAAATATGCTAGCCCACCAGTGTTGACATTTCGAACTCTACTATCGGCAGGCCAGACACATTGACGTAATTGGATTGTCCGGGGGAGGGAGGGCTGGAAGGATTTCTCATAACTGCTGCCATTCGGACCTCTTCTGGCTGGTTGATGCCACCTGCACAAAAGACTATACTGATATCCACCTAGTGCTGGTGAAATGAAGCGGTCAGTTGGCTACTACAAGTGCCCTCCTCGGTCAGGAGCGGTATTAGGGGCGGAAATACAAATCAGCTAACTGGATACAACTAGATTGGGAGGGAAATTGGGGGGATAAGGACAATCAGCATAAGTTTGGGTTTTCCTCCCAACATTGGCAGAGAGGTGCTGCTGACATCTAGTTGTTTGTTTAGATAGTACTGGGACCTAAAGCTGCATAGAAATAGCTCTAAGTGACGTTTCTGACTTCCTAAAATCTATGCAGAGCTCTCTAGACTTCCCCATTTGTTATGCTTGTGGCTCAGTCTAACAGGTCATAAAGGTCCTGTTCATATAGACAGTGAGAATTCATCAGTTGTAGTCGAACATAATTACTAATGAGAAATTAGGAGGTTATGCCACAAAGTTAAATGACATTTAAAAACTCAAAGTGTATTACATTCAGTCACAGAAAAGAATTTAAATCATAAGCCATGAAATACGTGTATCTTCTTGGTGTGTGTAAACTTTTGACTTCAACTGTATCTTATATATTGATAGTTGCAGTATGCAACCTTTGTGCAGGTTTTATAACCGATGAACAAAGGTACATTACTTTTTATAACCCAAACCACCATGTGACATTATGTTTGTAGTCATCTGTGCCAATTTCTACTCACCTCTGAGCGTATTCCTGGAGTGACTGGCATGTGGGTCTGTTTGGATGGCCTTTCCAAAGCCAGATTATAAGACACATACAGTGGGAGCCAAAAGTCGTCTTCAAGAGACCATGCTTATTTTTTGGCATTTAATTCAATACAAATCCTATAATCCTTTAATTATCATAATAATTTGAGTGAAAAGTTGAATCTTTGACCATTTTAGTCAGATTTCAGATGGCTGCAAATGTATTAACTGGAATGAGAGTTGATTAAATCCACCTTCCACATGCTTCAGTGGAAAGGATCAACATGTATTATACATGATGTAAACATGAGGCTTGGGTGGTGCAGTGGTGAACAGCTCTAGCGCACTAACACTGGGATCCAGGGTTCAAATCTCCATTGGTGCTATTAGTTGTTCAGGCATCTACATACAGACAGACATGATTGGCTATGTCTGGGGTGGCCAAAACTCCATGATTAGGTGTGTTACTGCATTGCACCTAGTAATTCTGGTAAAGCTGGACCCACTACAACTCTGACCAGGATAAAGTGGTGGTAAAACATGAAACACAATGTAAAAATGTGTGTATTTCTTTGCATACATTAAAGCTCCAAAAATTATGACCACATATTGTCTGCTAAAGGACTTGAAGAACCAGCATTGGTCATAGTAACGCTTTTAGCATTTTGTTATGTGATTGCATTTTCCACATCTGCAACTAGGGGTCTGGTCAGGATTGGTGGGCAAATGAATGGTGCACAATACAGAGAAATCTAGGATAAAAATCTGCTCCCATTTGCTAAGGGTTTTTGCAAGACAATGACACAAAGCACACTGTTATGGAAATATTTTTTTATAACATTTTTTGTATTCACATATTTATTTGTTTGCTTTTTTATTTATAATTTCATTATGTATTTATTATTTTTCTAAAATTTTATTATTTATTTTCATTTTTAATTATTCATTTTTGCATTCATTTATATATTTAACATTTTTATTTCCTTGTATTTGATTTACCCAATTCTATTAACAATTTATGTATCATTTGTTAATAGATAGATAGATAGATAGATAGATAGATAGATAGATAGATAGATAGATAGATAGATAGATAGGTGTAGTGTATTTTATATATATATATATATATATATATATATATATATATATATATATATATACTTTTTTCTTATTTGATTTACTCAATTCTATTAATAATTTATGTATCATTTGTTTATAGATAGATAGATAGATAGATAGATAGATAGATAGATAGATAGATAGATAGATAGATAGATAGATAGATGTGTATTATATATATATATATTTTACTTTTTTTCTTATTTGATTTACTCAATTATGTTAATAATTTATGTATCATTTGTTGATAGATAGATAGATAGATAGATAGATAGATAGATAGATAGATAGATAGATAGATAGATAGATAGACTTTATTGTCATTGTAGTTATAGGCTACAACGAAACTTTGTTTGGTAGCTCTTCAGTGAGACCAGCAGCAATAATAAAATAAAAAATAAGATTAAAAAAAATATTAAAATATATTAAAAAGTACAAAAAATATATAACTTGGTACAGCACATATAAATAAGCTAAAATGATAAGAAATATGAGTATTTACATGGTGAAACAATATGGATATATACACGTGGTTGAATAGTGCAAAGAGAACAGTGTAACCGGTGTCTTATTACAGCAGAAACAGATAATAATAATTAATAATGTTATTGCACAATTAGTATATATTTATGTACAGAATGTAAAGTGATCTGTGCATTAAATAGCAGCTTAGGGAGGTTTTGCTGTCTTCAACAGCTATGGATGTGTGAGTGTGTCTGTGTGTGGGGTAGGAGGTGTAACGGAGGCTACAGTTAATCCTTTTTTACTTATTTGCTCTTATTAATTATTTATTTACACTTTAAGTCAGATATTTGAGTATTTATTTTATATATTAATATTCCGTCGTTTCTCCACCGGCTTCTCCTTTAAAGCGTTCCTCTCCCTCCCCGTCCGTTATTCTATTAATCATGTGACCAACCACGTGCCTTTTCGGGCGTGTTTCATTGGTAAACACGGAATATCCGAAAGCGGGGCCAGACTTTCTAGCTGCATCCCATTCAGCCCCTTGGTCCCTTCTGTAGTGCACTATGCAGTGTGTTAACTCACGCCTGTCTTCAGCTTTACCTAGTGCACTTCTGAATACAGGTTACGCTTATAGGGATACAGCGGTGTGTGATTGTGTCGCAGGTCTGGAGTGTAAGGGATCCGCTGGGTTTAATTCAGCTCTGCCAAGTTCACACGTCTAACGATTACTGGGAGCCAGTTTGAGTGGTTTAATAGTACAGAAAAAAGGGATTGTTGGGTGGTGAAAATAATTAAAGTCTAGTAAAAACAAACAGAGACAGAATAGTGGAAATAAGGGAGGCATTAAATTGCGTTGGAAATAAGATAAAGAATTAAAGAAGAAATGTGCGTTTCTCATAAGTATATGGACACTGGAGATAAATGACGAGGAACTGCTTAATGGTAAAGTATTAATTTAAAATTGTGTGATTGTGTGTTAAATGGTTTGAGGCTGAGAAAAGCCAAAGTCATAAAATATTATTAATAAATAATATTATTATTAGTAGTAGTGGTAATAATAGTATTGCAATATAATGTGGATATAATAATAATGTATTTCACTTTAATATTTTCTTTTGCTGCTTATTGTTTACATATGCACATTAAATAATATAATATAGTATCTATAATGTATTCATACTACATAGTACTGTACTGTAGTATGCGGTTTAGTTAGTACGCATCCTATACGAGTTCGCTAAGCTAACTTGGTGTACTTACCTCGTTTAGTATCTAAAAAGCTCGTTTTGCATCTAAACTGAAATAAAATGAGTTTTAAACTCTTCCAGAGCAACTTATAAATCTTATTTAGGTTTCTCTCATACAGAAAAGTTGGTAAACAGTATGTTTTTAGTTACATTTAGGTGAACGGCTGCTGTTGTTAGCTAACTTCCTAGTTACTGTTCTGAACTGGTCGCTATAACAACAAAGTCAGAAGTTAGAAGTGATTACTGACTTATAATCGCTCTGTTAAGCTTCTATTATATTATATTATATTACATTATAATGGTTTGATTACTATAATCGTTTTTTCTGTGCCTGTATTGGTATTTGCATTTAATGTGAGGTTGTTGGGTCAGCATAATGATCTTTAATAACCCGTTAGTGATTATGATTGACAGCGGTGACTTGCATGCCTATGTAATTTGGACTAGTTTGACTGCATCCATTATACTGAACCACAATCATTACAATCATTGCAATCTGGAAAGTCCTGTAGATGATAAGCTTTTAAGTCAGCAGGTCATAAACTTTGTACAGCGGTACCTTGAAACTGAACGTCAATTGGTTCTGGGACTGGCGTTGAGTTTCAAGGTATTTTTTCCAATAGGGTGTTTGGGAAACCTGTTAATGCGTTCCATGGTACCGTGGACTTGCATATATTTTAGGCTAATGTAAAATAATGGGGTTGTTCTTGACAAATATAATATAAAACACTGAAATAAAAAGATGATTCTTACTATTTCTCAGAAGCTCGAGCTGTAACACAAGTTTAAAAGTGAAACAGGAGAAAAATCCAGATAAACACAGATACATGTGGAGCTTTTAGAGTGGATCTGACGGTTATTCCACACAAATGCAGATTCGTCTCATATTCACACTTTGAGGACGTTTTACCGCATTGCTCAAGCCGAGCGCTGAACAAAGCGACTGTTCATTGTTAATTTAAAATTAAATAAATACATTTTTAAAAAACAAACCCAACACTTTGAGTTTAAGGGAAACGTTGAGTTTAAGGGTACAGATTTCTCAAAGAAGGACGTCGAGTAGTTTAATGTCAAACACAGTCATGGACAATTTTTGTATCTCCAATTCACCTCACTTGCACGTATTTGGACTGTGGAAGGAAACCAGAGCTCCCGGAGGAAACCCACACAGACACAGGGAGAACATGCAAACTCCACACAGAAAGGACTCGGACCGCCCCACCTGGGGATTGAACCTTCTTGTTGTGAGGTGACAGTGCTACCCACCGAGCCACTGTGCCGCCCTGAATTTATGATTTATGAATTGTGCAAATTGACTTACAATTGTGACTGAATACAAGGATTAAGCACCTTGCTCAGGGGCCCAACAGTGGCAATATGGTAATGATGGGGCTTGAACTAACAACGTTTTCGACACTAGTCCAGTACCTAACTACTAAGCTATCGCTTATTCATTTAGCTGGGCTAATATGATTGCATTCATTAACAAGTACACGGAGCAGTAGTCTCTGTGTCAAGGATGGAAATAAAACCCAAACCTAAAACGTAGGTGTTGCTTGAATTTGATGGTGCTGGATGTAACATAGATGTTGTCCAATAGTTTCTTTGTTCATTTAAAAGGTTCATTTCTTGTGCTTCATCCTTCCCAGAATGTGTTAATGACTGAAATCAGTAGGCGTGAAGTGAGTATGAGGTCCTATGTATTGCTGTTAAGTGTGTTAACAGTGCACTGATCATTCATGTTGGTGGCGGATTATTATTTCTACACAACCAAACTGGCATTTTGATTTTCAGTCATTAGTAATTATTAGTATTTTTGTGTGTGTTCGTGTGTGGTGGGGGAGTGAAGAGGGGCTAAATAAATCATAAAGAAAAACGCACCAGTACCTTTTTTAGCTTACAGTCATGCTTCATAAGTGTGTTATAGCAGATTTTTCTATGTTGGAATTCCTTTAAACAGCCGGCACGCTCACGTGTAGCGCCAGCACGGCTGTAGTTGCCATGACTTGTCTGTATAGTCCATTTCTTTAAAGTTATAGTTCTGCTAATTGTGTGTTGGAGGGTAAAGAGAATACTTCTGGAGTCTGGAGTTGTGTCTATGTTTTGTGTTTTTGTTCCTGTAGTTTCATTTAAGGTAAATTTTACTTTATTATTATTTCAAAGAAATAATTTGTGTGATTCCACTTTTTTAATTGTTGGGAAGGATTTTTGCAATGCAGGGCACTCGTGCACCAGGCAACGTCCACAATGAAATCCTGATCATTATTAATCAAAGTAAATTGTTGCCAAAGCTATAAAAGCAGCAGCTTCTTTACTATTACTATTATTTTATTCTATTACATAAAGTGTATTAACTTAAGGTGAATGGTCTGTTTTTTTGTCTCAGGCAGTTACAGAATGAACTACGGCAGGAGAGGTTTTCCTTCTGTTACTGTAGTACTATTGCGTGGTGTTGAATGCTAACCATTTGGCAGCCGAGTTTGGCATGTTTTCATTTGTAAGCAGTGAAGATTGTGTTGGAGTGAAGGACTCATGAGTCTATAATGCGATCAGCAGGAGAAATATACGCAAGTCCTTCCAGCTCAGTGTTTTACAGAGGCTGGTATCATTTCTGTGTCATCATGTTTTCCAGAAATTCCCACATCATTTCCAATAATGAAGATGATTAAATATTGACAGTGGCCTCTTTAGAAGTCAAAGAGGAATGTTACAATGGTACATGACAAATGGATTTGGCTGGTGCAAGTGTAGGGTGGTTAATGTGTGTGTGTGTGTGTTTAGGTGATGTCAGTGCTTGGTCATTTGTTTAATGCAAACAAAGGGTTTGTATTTTGCATGGACGGCTGTTTGCATTAGAAGGCAGTTGGACAGGTGAGGTTTCTCTTTGTAGTGTGTGTTGTAGTGTGTTGTAGTTTCCATAGAGCTCATAATGGACACCTGAGCACAGACACAAAACCTCCTACAACTCTTCGTCTCTTGGCGCAGATACTCTGGTCGATACCTGATATTGGTCGGAAACTCATTTAGGAGGTGAGGCATTATCATAGCAGGTTTGTTTGATTGTTTAGTAGCAACACCAAGCAGGCTGGGCAAGAAATCTCTGCAAAATGGCAAATAAGAGGTATACATTTTAACCATTTACTTATTTACTTACTTTTATTTGCTACTAACCAGCCTTCCAGTTAAAGCTGCACACCTTACTACTAATCTGCTAAATACATAATTCACATTTTTTTAATGAAATGAAGGTATTTAAATGATTCAAAACCAGTAATAGCAACGTATTGTAAGAGGAAATCAAAGCCAACCACTGAAACAAGGCCGGCCATGAAGCTGCTGTTTGAGAAAGGAGACTTTACAAGATAGAAGACTTAGACACTTATGGTCATGTAAAACCTGACTGGACAGTGGCACCAATGTTCCAGCAGCTTCCAGCGTAACCTGGGAGTTTTAGGATTACATTTGACCATCCAGGTCAAGTTTCTCTCAGCATTTACTAATAGTTTGGCTTTTCGCTTCCAAAATGCTTTCATTGTTTTTAGTAGCCCTGTTTATTTGGGTACAGAGAGGTAACCAGTTGTATTTAATAATAATAAGTAATAAGGAAGATAGATAGATAGATAGATAGATAGATAGATAGATAGATAGATAGATAGATAGATAGATAGATAGATAGATAGATAGATAGATAGATAGATAGATAGATAGATAGCTTTATTAATCCCAAGGGGAAAGTCAGTTATTACAGCAGCTCAAGATACATTAAAGCAAAAGTATTAAAGTACACAATTATTATTGTAATTATTATAGTTTACAATATGTAAACTATATGGCCATAAGATTTTGGACAACTGATCATGAGCTTAGAGTGTCCTCTATGTGATCTTTATGGCTAGAACAACAGCCACTCTTCTGAGAAGGCTTCTCACAAGACCTTGTAGTATATCTGTGGGAATTTGTGCCTATTTATTCAAAAGAATATTTGTATGGCTGGGCACTGATCCTGGAAGATTAAGAAAGCCTCAATTGATCTTCCAGTTCAGTGGTGCTGAGGTCAGGACTCTGTGCTGGTCACTGGAGCTTCTTTACTTTAAATCAAGCTTTTCTTCATGTCTTTATAGAGTTTGCTTTGTGTGCAGGGGTACAGTCATGCTAGACGAGGAAAGGCCCTTCCCTAATCTGTTGCTGCAAAGTTGGAAGCATATAATTTCCTTTATATTGTTGATTTATGTATATATGTGGTCTAATCATGATGTAGCTGAATCAGGGTAAAATACAGGCACATTTTTATCATTACATGGGACTGGTTGTCATTACAGGACAGTTGTATTCTAGCGGTTAAGGTACTGGACTAGTAATCGAAAGGTCGCTGGTTCAAGCCCCACCACTGCCTTGTTGCCACTGTTGGACCCTTGAGCAAGGCCCTTAAACCTTAATTGCTTAGACAGTATACTGTCACAGTACTGTACGTCACTTTGGATAAAAGCGTCTGCTAAATGCCAAAAATGTTAATGGTGTTATATTAGCCGAACTTGTGTATACAGTCTGTTTGTGTCGTGAGTTTTACAGTCAGGACGAAGCTCACACAGTTACACTTGACTCCAGTTTCTGACCTCTATTGTAAAGTGAACATGTAATCAGTTTTCAGATAACAGTGTAAGGCGATAAAAAGGGCTGCAGATGTATCACCACTATTCCTCTGTAAATGTGAACCCAGGAATCAGCATCGTGCTAATCTTCTCCCGCTGTATTTCTGAGATCTCGTTCTGCACACACATTTCTGCTTTATTTCTGTAGTCTAATCGTAGCCGAGCTGCTCTGAGACTTGGTCCTGAAGACAAGCTTTGTAATTAAACTCGCCGAATTCCCCGAGAGGCGCAAGTGGAGCCTGTGAGACTTTGAGCAAGAATTGTATTATTTTTTTATTATCATGAACGTCTGGTCTGTTTAAGACTGCGTCACATGACCGCACATCTCTGTCTAACCTGGTTTACCTGTTTATCATCTGGGCTCAGGACTGGAGTGTTTAACCTTCTGCGCTCATGCTTTCACTATTGTGAAAACAACGCTGGATATTTAAACTGCACCACTTAGAAGCTCCTGATTCTTTATCATGAGCTTTATCATGTTAAATATGAAGCAGAGCCTCTAAAACTATGCTAATGTATGTCAAAACTTGCTTGACCGGGGACAGTAGCAGATTGTTTTTGGCTGTTCTTGGTTAACATCTGATCATCCAGTTAATTTCCTCTCAGCTTAATGTGAGCGTTTGATACAGATACAGCGGTTGTTATGAAAAACTCACATTTTTACTTCACTGGACGAATAAATTCCTCTTTTTCAGTCATTCATGTAAAACTTTGAACTCAGCTGTGAATTTACCACAGTAACACCCTGGACGGGACGCCAGTCCATCGCAGGGCAGACACACACACACACACACACATACACACTCCCCATTCACTTATAGGGCATGTTTTTGACTGTATGTTTTTGGACTGTGGGAGGAAACCGGAGCTCCCGGAGGAAACCCACGCAGACACGGGGAGAACATGCAAATTCTGCACAGAAAGGACCCGGACCGCATCTCCTGGGTATCGAACCCAGGACCTTCTTGCTGTGAGGCGACAGCGCTACCAATCGAGCCACCGTGCCGCCCTCCAGTAGTACAGTACACCAATTTTAATATTTATTTACAGGCTTTACATCACATATTGACATATCTATCTACAATCGCATTTTACGGACCAGTGTCCCCCCCACCCCTTTTAGTCCGTTAAATTGAGGTTCCACTGTATTCACTACTGTATTATAGTAAATATCACTATCAGATCAGCATCAGATATTAGAGTCAATGTATAAACGTCAACAGATTAAATCTCGTATTAATTATGATGACCTTCTGAAGCTCACCAACCTGAAATGGTTTTCTAGCATGAATTCAACACTCCAACTAGATAATTAACCTGATCTGTTTACCCACAGCTGCAGGAATTATGGGACTAGCCTTTATTTATTGTCCTGAGGTGGCTTCCTGTCAATTGTTTTTTTCTTTTGCCTGAACCTGACCTACAAATCCTCCTTACAAGCTGTTAATTCACTCCGAATCATCGATGGCGTCCTGAACGTAAGCGCTTGATGAGTGAAGCGTTCTTTTAAGCTCCTAACTGCATATCTGTGACCACGCCACGCTTATCCGCTTTCACATAGACGCCGTCTTTGGCAGGCATGCGAGCAATTCAAAGGCTTTAAATACTGGCTTTTGTTTCTGCGTTGGCGTGGGGCCCAAAGCGGAGCTCAGACCGGCGTGTCTTGTACAGAGCGGTTTGTGTTAGACTGCTTCCCATCTCCATAATGATCAGAGGAGTGCATCTGTCCATATGCTGCTAATGAGGTGCAGACTAGTGGTGCGGAATCATGACGACACTGAAATAGATGCTATTTGATCGCTCACTATTAAAAATAAATCCTCTATATCCTCTATATCAAAACATTTCTGTTCTCTATTTGGTCAGCATTGCCAGATGCCTCTCTTTAAATACTTGGAGGAGGGTGCGACAATTTCTTTATGCATCTTTGGCCCTTATGTATTTTTTCTTTAGTAGTAGCAGCAGCTGCAGCAGCGGTTTTTATTATTATTAATATTAATTAATTTTTAAATGTACAGATTCATTTTGTCCCTTGTTTATTTATAATTATTTTCACCCATTTATTAATTTATTGTATTTAGTTTTAATTAATTACTCTTTAATTAATTACTCTTTAATTAATTACTTTTTTCTTTTATTTTCTGTTTACTAATTATTATTTTTATCTTTTTATATTATATAATTTTCATCCTTTATTCTTTTTTCTTCATTTATTTAGTTTTCATTTATTTGTCTCGCTTTTTTTAAATTTTTTTCATTAATTTTGTCTGCCAGATTTATTCATTTACAAAACAGGTGTAAGGTGTTAGACGGCACGGTGGCTTGGTGGATAGCACTGTTGCCTCACAGCAAGAAGGTCCTGGGTTCGATCCCCAGACGGGGCGGTCCGGGTCCTGTTCTCCTCGTTTGCATGTTCTCCTCGTGTCTGCATGGGTTTCCTCCGGGAGCTCCGGTTTCCTCCCACAGTCCAAAGACATGCAGTCAGGTTAATTCGAGACACTGAATTGCCCTATAGGTGAATGGGTGTGTGTGTGTGTCTGCCCTGCGATGGATGGACTGGCGCCCCGTCCAGGGTGTTACTGTGTGCCTTGCGCCCATTGAAAAGCTAAGATAGGCTCCAGCACCCCCACGTGACCCTGATTGTATAAGCAGTTAAGAAAGTGAGTGTAACATGAGTGAGTGTAACATGAAAATTACAAATGACAGGCAGCCCTCGGAATCCCATCACCACTAATACCCTCTAATCATTTACTCCTGGCACCTAAAGAAACCGCCCCAGCACTTTCATGTGCTATTTTCTGATCCACTGGTTCCACCTGCTGCAGTGATTAATACCCGGACTAATCTACACTTGTCATTTCGCTGCGACTCATTTTTTGCCATCTTTCCCCAGCCTGTAATCCCCTCCCGCCTCCTGTCCCGCCCCGCTCAACCTCCAAGCCCTTTATCTCGGTGACGGTGCAGAGCAGCACCGAGTCGGCGCAGGACACGTACCTGGAGAGCCAGGAGCAGCGCAGCGAGGTCAACAGCCAATCGGGACGCAGCAACTCCTCCGACAGCGCCACCAGCTCCAGGACGGGCAGCCTGGCCAAAGCCCCCATCTCGCTGGTGCCTCAGAACCCCGTTCCACTGCCCAGTGCCAGGGTGAGCAGCCCTCCTCCACCCCCTGCTGCCCGCGAGACGCAAACTGTGAGCATCGGGCTCGGTCAGGACGAGCCTTACAGCGCCTCCAAGAGGAAACTCTCCTCTATCGGAGTTCAGGTGGGTGCACACGCACACCAATCATTTTTATAAAATGTATATCACATAATACACTTAAATATGATGTGAAATAATATAAACATGCTTTAGTTTGTTCTTTTTTATTGATTTATTAATTGTTTTGTCAGCCGTGAGCTTATTAATGATAATGATGGATTTATATAGCGCCTTTCTCATACTCAAGGTAGCTTAGTGGTTAAGGTCCTGGATCAGTAATCAATCACTGGTTTAATTCCCACCATTGCCAGGTTTATGCTGTTGGGCCCCTGAGCAAGGCCCTTAACCGCTGTGGCGACTGCTAAGTGCTAAAAATGTAAAATGTAAACGTCTCCTCTATGCGCATCTGATTCAAAGCCCTCCTGATGAGAACAAGCCGACCGAAAGGCTTAATTCAGACATAATTCAAATTCATGTGAGAAGCCTTCTCAGAAGAGTGGCTGCTGTTATAGCTGTAAAGACAATTTCTTCACATTTCTTCACATTTCTTCTCAAATAAAATAGACGGGTATGTCAAAATACGAGCAGATAAAGTACAATTAGAACTGCTCACTTTATAATAATATATTATTATTAGAATGTTTTAGTCCCCTCCTAAGGTTGTAGAAAGCCCTGATGGTTCCCCTCTAGACATAATTAAAAAACTAAGTGTTCAGCATGATGGTGCAGCTGATTCAGTGGGTGCTGCACAGCAACATGGGTCCTGAGGATCTGGGTTGGCTGTTTAAAAGCGAGTGAATCTGGGAGTGTGTTGCTATGGGATAAACTGTCCGTCTGTGCGGTGTGTTTTCTTTCTACGTGTAGCAGGACTCACTGCGTCCCTGACCTAAACACAGCTGTTGGTTAAAATAAAAGATAAAAGATGAAAAGTCACTTTGGAATATTTTGGTTGATAAAATGAATGAGGACGCACCTGCCGCACCCCTTGTGCCTGTGACACTGATATGGCGCTTCTGTCAGTATAGAAAACACCACCTGCTAAACGTGAGAGCGTGACTGAGTAAATTACAAAGCCACGTCCATGAGGAGCATCACGTCTATAACTAAATGACGCTGGCCACACTGAGGCTTTTGGTCTCTCTTGCTCGTTAAACGGCTGCTGTGCTCCTGCCGTTTGCTGTTCTGAGGAAGGAAATGTCGACATGTTGATGTGGGACATTAATTGGACCTTAGCTGTCTAGACGCCGGGGTTTGTGACATTTTGCAAAAAAGTCCATCAGCCGCCTGTAATGAGATCCTGCTGCACACGTTCTCAGCTCCTCTCTCACTTTCACACAGGTTACACTGACACTAAAGGTGTGTGTGGTGTGTGGCATCTTATGTGCTGTGTGGTTGTAAATGGGGTAGGTGTATGCAGTCTGCATGGAGTATTGTTTGTGTTTGTGTGTGTGTGTGTGTGTGTGTGTGTGTGTGTGTGTGTGTGTGTGTGTATAAAGTATATGATGTGTAGGTGGGTGTATTGGGATTATGGTGTGTGTATGATGTGGGGTGTGGAGTGTATATGGTGATTATGGTGTGTAATAGTGTGGGGTGTGTGTATATGGTTATTGTGATGTGTAAAGTACATGGTGTGTGTGTGTGTGAAGTATGTGATGTGTAGGTAGGTGTATGGTGATCATGGTGTGTGTGTGGGGGGTGACTGTATGATGTGTGTGTAAAGTATATGATGTGTAGGTGGGGTGTATGGTGATCATGGTGTGTGTATGATGTGTGTGTGTGTTTGTGAAGTATATGCTGTGTAAGTGGGTGTATGGTGATCATGGTGTGTTTATTATTGGTGTGTGTGGGGTGAGAGTATATGGTGATTATACTGTGTGATGTGTGTGAAGTACTGTGTGTGTGTGGGGGGGGGGGGGGGGAGTATATGC
Organism: Trichomycterus rosablanca; assembly: GCF_030014385.1. Taxonomy (NCBI): domain Eukaryota; kingdom Metazoa; phylum Chordata; class Actinopteri; order Siluriformes; family Trichomycteridae; genus Trichomycterus; species Trichomycterus rosablanca. The sequence continues at coordinate 25,574,018 of NC_086006.1, read as the reverse complement.
TATGTGGTGGGTGTATGGTGATTATGGTGTGTGCATGATGTGGGGTGAGTGTATTTTGTGATTATGGTGTGTAATAGTGTGTGTGTGTAAGGTATATGGTGTGTGTGTGTGTATGTGAGTAAGTGTGTGGCCGTCCTGATGAAAACAAGCCGACCGAAAGGCTAAAGGCACGAATTCCAACAGATATAATTCAAAGTCTTGTTAGAAGCCTTCTCAGAAGAGTGGCTGCTGTTATAGCTGTAAATACGTTTGGCCATACAGTGTATTATTGTTGTTAAATGGCATGCGAAGGATCCTTTTTGTGCTAAAAAGAAGCTATCAGTAGCTACGCCTGTCAGAAAGAGCCTGCAACAGCCTCTGCCCTCCTTGATCGGAAGTGGGCGTGGCGGCCTCGATGATAGAGAGTCTAATTAAGCTCTAATTGGCTAGGACTGGATTGGGTGAAAACAATAAAGAAAATAAAAACCACATTTTGACTGTGTTGTTGTGTTGTGCAGGTTGACTGTGTTCAGCCTCTGCAGAGGGTGGAACAAACTCCAACCACCAAGTTCCAGTCCATCGGAGTCCAGGTGGAGGACGGCAGGCCGTAAGTTCACTTCCAGTTTGTTTTCTCATCGTTCACATGGCTTATAAGCTGGGTGACCACAACGTGTGTGTGTGTGTGTGTGTGTGTGTGTGTGTGTGTGTGTGTGTGTGTGTGTGTTTGTGTGTTTGTGTGTGTGTGTTCAAACACAGCGTCCACCCCTGTCAAACATATATCAAAACCATGTCCATGGTGGCTAAGTGTGTAGCACTGTCGCCTCACAGCAAGAAGGTCCTGGGTTCGATCCCCAGGTGGGGCGGTCCGGGTCCTTTCTGTGTGGAGTTTGCATGTTCTCCCCATGTCTGTGTGGGTTTCCTCCCACAGTCCAAAGACGTGCAACTGAGGAGAATTGGAGACACTAAATTGTCCAAGACTGTGTTCAGTATAACCTTGTGAACTGATGAACGTTGTGTAATGAGTAACTACCGTTCCTGTCATGAATGTAACCAAAGTGTAAAACATGACGTTAAAATCCTAATAAACAAACACGTATCAAAACCATGTCCTACTTGTAGTCAGTGCAGTACAGCAGCACTTCAATGCATGAACAGACCAGTCAGTCGTGGAGGTCTTTATCATATTCCCGAGGATGGTGGGTGCTGGGGTGGGGGGTGATTTTCTGAAGCATGAGAACTACTGTCATGTCATCAAAATGGAATGTGCAAGCGCGTTTCTCATGCACTGCATGCTGGGATGGATACGCTTTCTGTCCAAAAGCTGCTCAGCTCTGACAGGAAGAAGCGACTCGCGTTCCGTCTGTCACGGCAGATTTTCATATCAGTTCAAAGATCAAATCTTTCTTCTGTGACATTTTGGTATTGATTTGCATTTTATCTACATGATAGCCAACATGACGAGATGGTGCCGGTTCCTCCTCTACGACATCAGGAAGATTCGGCCATTTCTCTCCATGGAAGCCACTCAGATTCTTGTGCAGTCACTTGTAATCTCACGGCTGGGCGACTGCAACTCCATCCTGGCAGGAGCTCCTATGTCCACTATTAAACCCTTGCAGCTCATTCAAAATGCAGCTGCTCGTCTGGTTTTTACCAGCCCAAACACTGCCACATCACCCCACTGCTGCGTTCTCTTCACTGGCTTCCTGTAGCTGCACGTATTCAGTTTAAAACACTGATGCTGATGCTACCTTCGAGGTCTAATCGAACTGTGTACAACGCAGCCTTCGAGCCACTAGTCTCGCTCGACTTGATCCTCCACCCAGAACTCGAGTAAGACGAGCATCAAGGATCTTCTCTGTACCAGCACCCAAGTGGTGGAACGAACTTCCTCTGTCTGTCCGAACATCTGAGTCTCTCGCTGTCTTTAATAGACAATTAAAAACCTTCATAACCTCTTTACTAAACACTTAAGCTGACTTGTACTTACTTACTTACTAACGTTCTTATTCATTTCTTGGTTCTAACAGAGTTTTAGCAGATTTGTGTTCTTGGACTGTTGTCTTACTTAATCTAGAGTAATGTAATGTTTACTATGGAAGCACTTCTGTAAGTCGCTCTGGATAAGAGCGTCTGCTAAATGCCGAAAATTTAAATGTAAACGATAGGACCAAACGGATTTGGACACCTGAGCTTAAGCTTCTCTGCTAAGAAAAAAAAACTGATGTGCAAACCTGATCAGACAGAAAATAAAAATTTTAACTCGTGGGCAATAGTTCAGTTTGTTATACTTGGAAAAGAAAAGTTTAAGCATGCGATTCCGATAACACCGAACCCACAGTGAAGTATGGTGGTGGGAGCATCATGATATGGAGCTGAAGCAGAAAATGTCCTCGTATCGGCTGAAAAGCTAAATCTGGAGAAAATATAAATGTCAACAAGACAACCACCATATCTGCTGGTGTTTTTTGGCTGCTGGACCTCTTGAATTAGAAAAATGTAGGGAGGTTTGCACCAAAATTAAACCACAATGCTTTAATAAAGCTAATTACAAATGAAAATAAAACAGAACAATTGTGACTGAATACAATACAAGCAAATTAGGGCCAACAGTGATAACCTGGCAGTCGTGAGGCTAAATCTATTACTAGTCTGATAATCTTTGCCGCTGATTTACCGCTTGATTGACCTGTTGGAGACACAGTGGCTCGGTGGGTGGCACCGTCGCAGGTCCTTTCTGTGTAGAGTTTGCATGTTCTCCCCGTGTCTGCATGGGTTTTCTCCAGGAGCTCCGGTTCCCTCCCACAGTCCAAAATTGTCCATGACTGTGTTTGACATTAAACTTGTGAACTGATGAATGTTGTGTAATGAGTAACTAACGTTCCTGTCATGAATGTAACCAAAGTGTAAAACATGACGGTAAAATGACTTGGTTTTTAAGTTCCATCCTGTTGTATATTTTGCAGGCTAAGCCGCTTCAGCAGCATGGCGTCCAGACAGGAAACGACCGACACAGAGTCTCATGATCGCACGGAGAGTAAACCAGCAGAGACCAGCGCTCGCGTCTGCAGCACTCAGACCTCCGATACTCCAGGCAGAACGGAGCGAGTACTGAAAGGCTCCTCGGCCACGTCCGAGAGCGTGGACGCAGCTCTGGACCCGTCCTATCTACCACCTCCTCCCCCGTCCCTCCAGAGCAGCAGCGGGAGCATGAACGGAGCCTCGGAGCAGCCCGGGGCCCCGGCGTCGTGCCTCAGGGACGGGCACGGATTCCTCAGGCTGCTGCAGGCGGAGACGGGGCGCATGGACGCCTGGTGCCAGCAGATGGAGCAGGAGAGCAAAAATAGACATCTGTCAGAAGAAGGTGAGAAGCTGCTGTGATTCTTACGTTTGCTGGTTTAGCGTTTAGCAAATATTTAGACACCTTAGCATGGGGTTGATGGATATCCCACTTCATGGGCAGTAATATGGATTTGCCCCCATTCCCTGTTTGGAGTTAGATGTGTGTCTGTGGGAATTTGTGCCTATTCAGTCAAAGGAGGCAGGCCTTCATTCTTCCAAAAGGTGTTCTGTCGCATTGATGTGCTATCGGACGGCCGGGCATCCACACAGACACAATCGTCTGAAGGGGGGTGGCTGGAGCCCTGTGCTGGTTTGCCAACCCCCCCCCCCTGCAATTCCCTGTTTGTAGTTAGATGTGTGTCTGTGGGAATGTGTGCCTGTTCAGTCAAAGAAGCATTGATGTTTGATGAGAAGACCTGGCTCACAATCCGTGTTCCAATTCATCCCAAAGATGTTTTGTCACATGGATGTGCTATCGGATGGCCGGGCATCCACACAGACACGATCGGCTGTGTCTGAAGGGGGTTGGCTGAAGCCCTGTGCTGGATTGCCACCCTTTCTGGGCTGCCTTGAGGATCCGCCGTAACACTGACCAGGATAAAGTGGTTAAAAGTAGTAATATGGAGTTGCCCCCCATTCCCTGTTTGTAGTCAGATATGTGTCTGTGGGAATTTGTGCCTGTGTAGTCAAAGAAACATTGATGTTTGATGAGAAGGCCTGGCTCACAATCCATGTATTTATGAACGTCTCTTTGTTTACTGTGTCATGTGGCAGTCATGCTGAAACAGGATGAAACCCTTCCCCAAACTGTTACCACAGAGATGGAAGCATGTTGTTATTGTGTGTAGCTGGTTTTATACTCCTGTAAGCAATGGATGTGGCTGAAATGCCTGGTGTCCACATACTTAGGGTGTCTTTTTCTTGGTCATATTTGGATAAAGTGTTGTGGGTTGTATGGGAACACCTCTGGAGAACACACAGCTACAGCGTGATGACAGCCTGAGTTTTGCGTCTTTGTTACTGCTGTAGTTTTAACACGATGACGAGTTTTATCAGCAGATCATGACCACGTTTAATTTGCACAGGCGACGCCTTTATTTCTTTCCTCCTGCACGCGCCACATCTATTCACTTTTATCCTCCTGAAGGAGCTACATGTGAGATTTTGTTTGACTTTTCTGTTAAGCATTTTATGACCCTCATGAATCATTTTCAGACATTAACAGTCACCCATGTCTTCACACTGCTCATCTGCTTCTTAAAGCGCCAGTCCGACCCGGCCAAATTGATCCGATTGTGATGGATGAGGTTACACGAGCAGATGGGGGAGAGATTCTGCAAGTGAAAGCAATGATCTTACATTTAGCTCCTTTAATTAGTAACGGATTTATACACTGGAGCTCGGGTGGATATGGGACGGCCGGGCATCCACACAGACATGATCCACTGTGTCTGAAGGGGGATGGCTGATGCCCTGCCATCCTTTCTTGAGGACCTGCCGTGACCCTGACCAGGATAAAGTTGTTAATGCATCTCTCACTCTTGTAACTACGTCATTTTGCACTTTGACCACTTTCAGAATGGAAAGTGACTTCGCTGACCGCTAGGCTGTACGTACCCAAGCAAAGTAGCGTCAACGTGAACATTGGAAACCAAACCACATTTCTGACCGACAGCTTTAACCAGACGCAGACTTCTCTGTCGGGTATCAATTAGCCGGTTAACCACCAACATCCCTACCTACTGCTATCAGTTCTTTTTAAAATAATGTACAGAATACTCAGCATAGTGTGTTTAACAGCTGTTAACAGTAATCCATGTAATCCATGGCCAGCAGATCCTTCCCACCTCAGCTTCCGGTCGCTGTGTTAATCACACAGGTTGCTATTTACAGCCCTGTATTAAAATCCCAGAATAAAATATGAGGACTGATCTACTGCGTTGACTTCATCAGACGTTTCTTCCGTCCGGCTGCTATTCTCGACCTTTAATTAAACAGTCGAGTCTTTAGGATTAAACCAGGTCATAAAAGTCACTAAAAGTCTATTGTGGGATTTTTCGGACAGTTCGATTTCAGGTCTGCTCTAGAGTAATTATTCCAGTAGCATATTAATCAATCCAGTCTTAAAAATATAAGCATTCAAACCCACTGTGTTTATAGCAAAGTAAAAAAAAGTAGTGAACGTCTAACAATCAGTTTTGTTTGACAGAAATAATAATGGGTAGTCTGGACCCCATGTAGGGTTGCTTTAGATGCCAGAAGAGTCAAAGGTGATTTATTTTGTTCATTTTGAGCTCCAGACAGAATGTTCCAACTTCAGGATACTTGAAAACAATTCAGGGTATTAAAAATAGCTACATGAACAGGGCGAATAATTAACCTTTAAATAATAATAAATAATAAAAGCACTCGGATGACATTCTGTTAAATACATGCTCATTCAGAGGAAACTCACACAGGGTGACGTGATGTTCTTAAGGGGTCACCAAAAGTTCTCAAAATATGGGCTCTGGTCTATAGAGTTCAGAACCTTTAGGTTTCAGCCTTGTGGCTAAGATCAAGTGTAATATCTGTTCTTATCAGTTTAATATCTGATAAGTTCTCTAACTGAGGACCATATATTAAATAAATATTTTGGGCATAGGAGTCAGAAGAAGAGCTTGCTCCATCTGCTCCACACATCTACCAGGTATTGCATTGCTGTAGGGACAGTGGTAGCTTAGTGGGTAGAGCTTTGGGCTATCAACTGAAAGGTTTGAATCCCAGCTCTGCCATGCAGCCACTGTTGGCCCCTTTAGCAAGGCCCTTAACCCTGTCTGCACCAGGGGCGCCGTACAATGGCTGACCCTGCACTCTGACCCCAGCTTCCAAACAAGCTGGGATATGTAAAGAAAGATGCACAGTACAACGAAATTCTGTATACGTATATATGACAAATACAGGCGTTTTATTCATTCTATTTTGACTGCAAACTGCACCATCAACTAACGAGTCACAGTGCAAATCGGCACAATCTGCCAACACAGTCCACACACTGTGTCTGACAATTTACTAAAGCTGTAGCTCTTCACACCAACTGGAGCAGAACAGCCTAAATATTCGTTTTACTTGAGGGTTCAAACGCGGCTCTAAAATTGTGAAAATGATTAAACAGAAGCGGAAAAAACACATTTAGGTCGGCAAATCAGTTTAGTACGTTACACGCTCTGTTCTTCGGACAGAATGCAACCGAATTACATAGTTGGATTAGGTATTTAAAGTAGTTCTTATAATTTAGCTTCCACTACAATATGGACGTGATTCATCAGGGAACAAACGTGACATTCACTAGATGTTCGTACTCTAGCCCTAACTAAAGGTAGAACAGTCAATTTATAATGTAGTTATTCATTTATTTTTGTCCAACCATGGCCATTTGATAGAACCTGCTCATTATGTAGAATTTTATACTTAAAAAATGCCGTTTAATAAAAGCAAAGAATCGCTCTAGGATGGTGCAGATGTCAGGAGACTCTAAGCCGTGTTTGTTTATGGAGTGAAAACATATAGAAGCGGGGGTAAGAGGGGGTTATGGCAGAATGTGGCAACCAAAGTTGTTTACAGAATTTAGCACAGAAGCTCCTCTCGAGAAAAAGACTAGTGTTTAAGTTTTTCTCCCCGTGTGTGTGTGTGTGTGTGTGTGTGTGTGTAGTGCTGGGGAAGATCCGCAGTGCAGTAGGCAGCGCTCAGTTGCTCAAATCTCAGAAGTTCCAGCAGTTTCGAGGCCTGTGTGAGCAGAACCTGGTGAGTTTCAGAGCTCAGTACCTCAGCTCGATCCAAAACGCTTAAAGGAGCTACATGTCAGATTTACCGCTGCTTTGTTTGTTATTTTTCTCCATCACATCATCCTCATAAATCATTTTCTAACATCAACCTGAGCCCAGCATGTTCACGCTACTCGACAGGCTGCTTATAGAGTCAGACGTTTGCACACACTTGTGAGGAACACTTGTGAGGAACACTTGTGAGGAACACTTGTGAGGAACACTTGTGAGGAACTCGTGTATTCAGTGGTCGTGTTGAGATGTTGATGAGTTCTGCGACCGTTCTTCTTCTTAGCAGGAATGAACGAAACACACTTGGGTTTTCTGAAAAAAATAGGGCAAAATCTGATGGGTCAAAAAGTAGCACACACAGCGCCCAGGTGGCGCAGCGGGAAATTCCACTTGCACACCAGCACCGAGTTTCTAAACTCCTCGGTTCAAAACTCGGTGTTGCCTCCGGTCGGCTAGGCGCCATCTAGCGGGCATAATTGGCAGTGCCTGCTGCAGATACTAATTGGGGGCCATACTATGTGGGGGTGGGTGGGTCTTTATACGCTGTGTAAGGACCCTGATTGGCAGAAGAGACGCCTGTGCAGAATGCAGGGGCGAGAAGCAAGTGAGGCGCATTGGAGATACGAAACAAACAAACTGAACATGTGTGTATATGTATATGTATATGTGTACAATATATATGTGTGTGTATGTATATTAAACATTTTTGAATTCCTGAAGTCATGTGTTTGTGTCATGTATTTTGGCATTGTGTGTGTATCAGGATGTTATATATATATGTGTGTGTGTGTGTGTGTGTGTATCAGGACGCGAATGTTCAGCCGCAGCCCACCGCTCAGGATTTGGCGGGATTTTGGGATCTGCTGCAGCTTTCCATCGAGGATATCAGCACCAAGTTCGACGAGCTACACCTGCTCAAAGCCAACAACTGGAAACAGCCAGTGAGCAACAACAAAAAGGTATCAGGTGGCATCAAAATGTCTCAACCCATGTTTTTAGTCACATGATCAGGATTTGGCCAGAAAGGTGAAATACATGCTGTGTTTGAAACTGCATAGTACTCACGTACTGATGGGGCCCCAAATCAGTATGCAGTATACAGTATGTACCAGAATAATTTTTTTCCAGTACAGTAGACCCTTGACTTATTAATTTAATTGGTTCCGAAGGGCTGTTCTTAAGTCAAAATTTTCATTAATTAAACCTATTTTTCCCATAAGAAATAATGTAAATAGAATTAATCTGTGTCAGACCTCCCAAACCCCCCCTTACCTAACCTTTCTAATGTCTCAAATTGTCTTTTTTGTTATAAATAAAGTTTATTTTCCCTTAAATCTTAAATTATAGAATATACATTAATGTAATAAACAATAATAAACAACAATACACAGTAGTACTGTCCTGTACATAAAACACACATCACATTTCAGTACAGTACGTGTGCTGTACCATACACTATAATAAATTTCCTTATTTTTTTATAAAATGTATCTACCAGAAACAACAATAACTCTCATATTTCTCTATTATTTCCTTCTTTATTTCAGTAGTGTTGTATTTTATAGGTGTAATTGCACGAAAGAAAGAATACTTTACTCCGAGTTCCTTCTTCTCTCTCACTTAGTCCCCTCTGTCTGATACACAGTGACACCTACTGGCAGGAGTAATTATGCAATATACAAACAAATAATAATAGATTTGTTTATTTTCTCACCACTACGCTTTCTCTGCACCTTATTTGGGGCCGTTTTGATATTGAATTGTATAGAATATAAGAAAACACCGTCCGCTGTCCGAATGTTCGCTCACTGTACATATATATATAGAGCGAGACGGTCGGAGACAACTTGTTCGTGACGTCACGTGTTTCGTTCGCATGCGGATTTCGGTTCGTAATCCGAAATTTGTTCGTACGTCAAGTTGAAATAGATCGCTCGTAACCCAAAATGATACTATGGTAAATGGTTCATAAGTCAAGGGTCTAAGTCAGTGACATGTATTTAAGCACACACTGAATCTCTGTGGTAAAATGAAGACATGGAAATCTTTTTTTGTTTGTTTGGGGTTTTTTTTTTTTTTGACCAATTAAATTTGTTTGCATTCTTTGGAGGGTGGGTGTGTGTAATTAGCAGGAATGTATTTTAGGAGCTTTTCTACAAAATTCTACCTCGGAAAACCCTCAGATTTTGAATCTCATGCAAGGATTGTTGTGCTGCTTTCACATAATAAACAGTTCTCGCTTCAGTCACCGCCAGGTTGAGCGCCGAGCGTGAAGACAATCCACTCCAGTCCAGTATTGATTGACAGTAGTGACAGTTTATTTATTCACATTCACTTTTGTATGCAATGTGTGTTTCTATCAGAACGCTCTGCAGCGTCGTCATTTGGAGACGTGAGAAGATTAAAAAAAGCAGCAAAAGAATAAAGTGGCTTCATGAAACTTTATTGTTAATCTGGGGGTGAATTAAATCGTATTAAAGAGTGAAAGAGGGCAGTGATAGCTCAGTGGTTAAGGTACTGGACTAGTAAACAGAAGGTTGCCGTTTCAAGCCCCGCCACCACCAAGTTGCCACTGTTGGGTCACTGAGAAAGACCCTTAACCCTCAATTGCTCATCGTGTAAGTCGCTTTGGATAAAGGCGTCTGCTAAATGCTGAAAATGTAAATGTAAAAATGTAACTGACTGCGTCATATAAACTATTTGTCTTATTGGTGTTGCTTGGAAAAGTTCAGCAAACCAGGTCAAGTCAGACTGAACTTGAGCAAAGAGGTAAGCGGTAAAATAAAGCCTCAATGCAACAAATCTGAGCGGTAAGGTAAAGCAGCTGCAAGATAAGCGGCACCGACCCCCTCCATATCATGTCAACGCAGCCTAAGTAGCATTCACATGAGAAGCATTTTACTTGGCTTGAATATGAGACGAATCTGCATTTGTGTGGAATAACCATCAAACTCAGTCTGAAAGCTCCACCTGTATCTGTGTTTATCTGGATTTTCCTCTCTGTTTCACTTTTAAACTTGTTACAGCTCGAGCTTCTGAGAAATTGTGAGAATCAGCTTTTCAGAGAGTCTAAAACGCTTATCATTAAAAAAGCTTAACATGGTTTAATGTATTAAATGAACGACACAGGAGCACTAAACTTCTCTTCATTATTACTGCTCATAAGTTCTCTCCACTAATAAAATTCCTCACTTGTTGTTTTAATACACGTTAAGCTTTGTTCAGGTTAAGCGTTGAGACGCTTTTAACGCATATCAAACAGTTTGTCTCATTAGAGGCGCTTTGAAAAGGTCAGTGGGAAACTGGGTCAATCCCAAGTTCAATCAAGCACGAAAATTGCAGCCCAGAGCATCAAAGTGGCACCGCCACACTCCATAGGAAATAACGGCAATAACGGTTTTACCACTTCTCATGTGAATGTGCCCTAAGATGTTAAAAATTCAGCTCGTAGGCCGCTCAGGTGCCACAACGGTAAAAACACACGCTGGAACCAGAGCTGGATCTCGAATACATCGTATCGAATCTCAGCTCTGCCTGCCGGCTAAGGCCGAGCAGCCACATGAACAACGATTGGCCTGTTGTTCAGATATGGGCGGGACTAAGCCGGATGGGGTCTCTCTCCCATGACAGGTGCAATTACGACCTCTGCTGGCTGATTGATGGCGCCTGCACAGAGATGAGAAAAGAGTGCTCTCAGGGTGTGTCTCTCCGTACACAACGCTGAGCTGCACGTGTCGGAGGGGGCGTGGGTTAGCTTCATTCTCCTCAATCAGAGCAGGGATCGGCATTGGTGGAGAGGAAGCAATCGGGCAATTGGACGCGCTAAAAATGGAGAAAAAGGGAGAGATTTAATAAAAAAAAATAAAAAAATTCAGCTCTTTATGTTCGTGTTCATTTTGGCAGGAGGAGAGGAAATCAGTTTCAGTGATGACGCCGAAGAAAGCTCTAAAGCCCAAGCCGGCCGGGCCGAAGGAGAAGAGCAGCGGAGACTCGGCCGCTGATAAACAGAGACAGGAGGCTCGCAAACGACTGATGGCTGCCAAGCGAGCCGCCACCGAGCGTCAGAACTCAGCTACAGAGAGCGCCGACAGCATCGAGATTTACGTTCCTGAAGCCCAGACTCGGCTCTGAGAGAGGCCACACACACACACACACACACACACTTTTGCATCTGCGTTTTCCTCTTCGTGAAGGACACGACTCGAGTGTGTGAGAATCAGGGGAATTCAACTCAGACATGCAGAACAACTTCAGCGTGACGTTTCTTACTCTTAATCTCGTGATGATCAATAATAATCAGAGCTGTAATTACCCCCAAATATATCCAACATCCATCTGTAGATCCTGGTCATATCAGGGACGACATGTTGCGCTTGTGTATGGGTGTGATTAAGAATCCTTCCCCCCGTCAGTCACTCCACTAAAACCCGACGTACGAAGCACGCACTCAGGATTCTGCACGTCTGCACTTGTCTTTCAGCAACGTCTTCCTTTTATTATTATTATTTTTCTTATTCTTCTTATTATTATTCTAATTATTATAATGATATTATTTTGGAAGAGTTGAGACTCACATGAATGTTACTTGAAGGATTTTTTGGTGTACGACCCCTCAGAGAACCATAACAAACCATAACAAACCAACTACACATGGTACGTCGTCACACTTACGCCAGGTTACTGACCTGTAATTCTCAATCAAGACCAAATCTCAATCTGAGAATCTTACATACAAATCATTTCTCTAAAATCATTTATTTTTATACCATTCGTTTATTTACATCCAGTGCTTGAGCGCTGCTTGTGGAATTAAAGGATTGTATCTGTGCCTGAATGAAATACAAAAGGAAAATAATAGAATGAATAATCTTGTTAGGAAGTGAAGGATAATATAGTATGTATGTGTATTATTAACTTACACATCATTAAAAAAACACGTTATAAAATGCTAATTAATTTTTATTTATTGTAGTTTAGTAGTAAGGGCAGTGGTAGCTCAGTGGTTAAGGTGATAGACTAGTAATCCAAAGGTTGCCAGTTTAAGCTTCACCACTGCCAAGCTGCAGGCCCTTAACCCTCAATCGCTTGCATTGCTTAATTGCTCAAATTCTATACGGTCACATTTGTAAGTCCCTGGCAGCACAGGGTGCTTATGCAGACAGTAAGGGACAAAGGGGGGTTCAATTATGACCTCTGCTGGCTGATTGATGGTGCCTGCACAGAGACGGGGAATAATGGAGATCAGTGCGCGACTCTCCGTGCACGATACGGATCTCTGTATGTTCACGTATCAGTCGGCTACTGCACACATCAGTGTTATAGTCCTGACCCTTCCCAGGAGGTCAGCAGCAGTAAAGAAAGCGAAATGCGATCAGGGAATTGGATACGACTAGATTGGGAGGAAAATTCACCTCACAGCAAGAAGGTCCTGGGTTCGATCCCCAGGTGGGGCGGTCCGGGTCCCCTTCTGTGTGGAGTTTGCATGTTCTCCCCGTGTCCGAGTGGGTTTCCTCCGGTTGCTCCGGTTTCCTCCCACAGTCCAATGACATGCAAGTGAGGTACACGTATAAGAACTTGAACTGATGAATCTTGTGTAATGAGTAACTACCGTTCCTGTCATGAATGTAACCAAAGTGTAAAACATGACGGTAAAATCCTAATAAACAAACAGACGCAGTAAACTGTTAGAGGAGAGATAAAAGAAACTTAACATATATATCTATTAAATATAGAGTATATATCTATTATCTATTAAATTATAAATTCTATTATTATTACATCAGGAACTTTTTATTTTTATAGAAATAAAAATAATAGAGTCTAAATATTATTCTTGATTAACTTTATTCTTTTATTTATAACATGAAAAATAATTACGATGAACATACTAAATCAAAAATACAGATTCTGTTACTCTATTAATTAATTAATTCATTCGTAAATTTTGTTTATTTTTTTAACATGACCAGCAATGATTAAATTTATTGATGAAAATGCATGTTTAGGAAGAAAAGAGAATATTATTAAATAGCCGAAGGTGAATGTCTGATATGGTACCGTTTTTTAAAATATTTTTAAACACCATAAAATAATTTAAAGTAGTTTCATTTACTGTATATTATTTTTCTATTCACACCCTGCAATAATTAAAATGATTATTTATAAATAATAAATAAGTAGTTGGTGCAGAGATAAATTACACTAGCTCTACCGCTGGTTTCATTCCTGGTGCTATTGACCAGTTAGGCGTCCACACACAGTCATGATCGGTTCTGTCTGACAGCGGGAGATTGCTGTAACATCCCTGACGGGACGCTTTTCACCCAGTGATTCTGTTAGAACTGGGCACACTGCAACCCTGACCGGGATCAAGCAGCAATAAAACATGAAAATGAAATAAAATGAGAAAAAAGAGCCCGAGTTAAATAATACACTATATGGGCAAATGTATTGGGACACCCCTTCTAATTATTGAATTCATGTGTTTTAGCCACTACAATATAGTAAAGGAACTGATAAGCTTCTAACTTTGCAGCAACAGTTTGGGGAAGACCCTTTCCTCTTCCAGCATGATTGAGCCCCTGTGCACAAAGCATAGCTCTGGAATGAACTGGAACATCAACTGAGGCCCAGGCATACTAATGCTGTCTGAATGGGCACAAATTCCCACAGACATAGCTCAAAAACTTGTGAGAAGCCTTCTCAGAAGAGTGTCTGTTCTTATAGCTGAAAGATCACACACTTGTTTTTTAAAGCTCATGGTCAGGTGTCCAAATACTTTTGGCCATATAGTGTAGAAACGATATTAAATCCAGTCGTAATTCTGACAAAATAATAGGGTAAATAAGGTACATAAATGGCTCTTCACTCAGTTTTTATTACTGAAGTGCAATAAACATCATTTGAAGGTAATAAATTGTTTATAATAATTCGATGATTTAAATCTGTTTCATTTATATCGACAGATTTTTGTTGCTGCACTTTATACATTATTTTTTTTATTGGTTTATTTATTTGTGGCGAAATCAATTTATTCCACCCTTAACATCATCTCCAGATCTGCATTTTATCTACAAGACGTCGTTCAATATTTCATTCCTGATTTTTGCACTTTTTCTTTTGACTGAATGAATGATTCACATGTTTTAGTAAATCTCACAGATTAAGAGTCGCTTTGGATTTGTGTAATTGTGCTTCATATTTTTGTCTCCCTCAGTTTGTTTTTTATTGTGATGATGATTCTGCGTGTGTTTCATGACTGTAGCAGAGAAAGTTGAATCCTGTAAGCAGTGAGTTTTATTTTCACACATTGCTGATAATAAAAAGTCATTTATTCTGCAGTAGGGTTTGACCAATCACATGTGTCTGTACTGGACTGATGATGACCAGTAATGCTGCATAATTCTGTAGAAATCTGATTCTCGGGTGTTTTATAAATGTGACGAATTTTCTGGGCTGTTTGTTTTGCTTTACACAAGTCGATTAGTGAGAAAATAGCTGCAAATAGACAATAATGACAGTCAGAAATTATTTAAAATAATATCATTTCTGATTAGTTTGAATTCTACATGATTAACATGCCCCCTTCAATATGTGTCCAATCTGTTACCGCTTCTTCTCCCCAGTGTTGGGTTCCCAAACCGACGCTTTCATGTGATCCTGCCAGGCCAGCGCAGTTTACTGCTGTGGGTAGTTAGAAACGGGTAGTTAGAGTTTAGATCAATTAATAGTACTAAATGATTCAACTTCCATGTTCTTTGCTCTTTACAAGCGCCGATCATTTTATCTAAATATAATTTATTCAGTATCCTGCACTATTGATGCACCAGTCTGACTTTAAGTCTCAGCACTGGACCACTATTGAATGTTGGCAGAGGCCTCACAATGGATTCGCTTCCTGTCCATGGTGTGTTATTGCATTGTGGACCCACCTCATCCCTGACCTTGAAAAAGCAATGGTAGAAACATGAAAATGAAATATTGTTAAAAATTATTATATTATAAAGCATTATTTTAAATACGGATCAAATCGATTTGTTTCCTGCACTGATTTTATCTCATCGTGGCTACAAACGTCCTGTCCTGTCCATTATTGGATTATTAAAGTGGTGGTGTGGTGGCGCCCATGCCATCATTATTTATAATGATTCAAATTCTATCAACTGCACAACATTCATTACCAGTCAAATAAGGATTTTTTTCCATTATCTCAAAATTTGGTCATTTCCAGTTCCCCAGTGTGAATCTGTTGGTGCTTGCACAACCCTCGATCTGAGCAATGAGAGCCGGATCACCACACGCCCCCTCAGAAACGTGTCCAGTCTGCGTCTGCTTCTGATCACCGTATCACGTATGGCGAGCCACACTAAGCTCCATGTGACCCCCCTCCCTTCCCATCTGCAGTCCCAGGGATCACATATCACTGTCTGGCCTTCTTTCCCTCAAACACGGCCATTTGTGTTGCATGGATGCTTGAACTGGCGAGGTCCAACACTTAAGGTTATACCACTGCGTGTAGGTAGATTGCTTGTTTAAAATGACCTCTGGTACCCTGTCCAGTTTGTACCCATGCCCTTCACTGGTGTTTCTGGGGTAGAATCACTTACTGGTACAGATTTTGCTTCTTTATTATACTTTTATACTATATATATTATTATGAATAATATATTATTCTTTATTATATAAAACTAAGTTTTTGCTGGGAAAGAGCATAAAAGTAATTTAAGGTAAAGCAGCATATATTATTATCTTAATATAAACAAATTAAAGGTTCTCTCTTCTGACCATGTCCATGTTATCCCCACTGTGCCACATTCACTTACTTTGGTTAAAATGATGAAAACATCTTTATCATTACAGTTTTATCATTAACCATATTTAAATATAAAGGATTAATATCGTATTGCTATAATTTGTTATTTTTTTAAGTGAATGTAAGGGAAATTAATGGTTTCTAATGATTTCTTTTCATGTGACCTGTGCTACCCTGGGTTACTGTGTGGGATTAAAATGAAGATAATAATCCTGTATGTTTTCCCACTGTATTTCATTCGAGCTCAGAAATCCCTGGTGTGAATGGACGTACGCGTGTCTGCTCATTCACATCTTTCATGTTTTTTGCCAAATGCACAACATTGAGAACTTTGCATGGTACAGCAATACCCGTCTCTTTTAATTCCTCTCTGTGGATTGTCTGCCACGACCGTTTCACGATGGAGCGTCCGCCATTGGCATCCAACGTTAATAGGGCTACAGCTTGCATTGACTCAGTGATGGACTATCAGCAGAATTTCGGGGCTGCTGTTTTTATAGTTCCTTCCCTCTGTTCTAGGAGAACGCATGAAGCTTCGGACATTCGAACCACAGCCGGAGGAAGGACGATAACAATCCTTCGTGTTGTTTAAATCGTTAACCGCTGGACACTATTGGACTCTCAGATTCGGCCTCCTGTCGGTTTTTAACACTGGAACGTGCTGTTCTCGGGACTTTTGGGGTTTCGCTTTGTATTTAATTACTAGACGTGGCGTTTTTACAGAAGGTCTATCACATTTACACTGATAAAACATTTATAACGAGTTCCTGCACTGGTACACCGGACTCGTACCAGACTTTCCAAAGGCATGGTGGTGATGTATCCCAAATGATAGATGATTTCTCAGTCGGATCTATCCTGATAAAAAAATATCCAGTCAGGTGTAAAAGTTAGCGTACCCTTAGCATATCATTTAAAAGACTAATAAATGTCATTTGTAAAAACAAGCTATTTGATGTGTTGAATTTGTTGTTTGTTGTTGAACTAAAAATCACCTATCAGCCTTAACATTAAAACCACCTCCTTGTTTCTACACTCACTGTCCATGTTATCAGCTCCACTTACCATATAGAAGCACTTTGTAGTTCAACAATTACTGACTGTAGTTCATCTGTTTCTCTAAATACCTTTTTAACCTGCTTTCACCCTGTTCTTCAATGGTCAGGACCACCACAGAGCAGGTATTATTTAGGTGGTGGATCATTCTCAGCACTGCAGTGACACTGACATGGTGGTGGTGTGTTAGTGTGTGTTGTGCTGGTATGAGTGGATCAGACACAGCAGCGCCCCATGGGCAGCGTCCTGTGACCACTGATGAAGGTCTAGAAGATGACCGACTCAAACAGCAGCAATAGATGAGCGATCGTCTCCGACTTTACATCTACAAGGTGGACCAACTAGGTAGGAGTGTCTAATAGAGTGGACAGTGAGTGGACACGGTATTTAAAAACTCCAGCAGCGCTGCTGTGTCTGATCCACTCATACCAGCACAACACACACTAACACACCAGGATTGTGTGAGAATATTTCTTTTACATATGCAAAAATAAAATAGAAGTTTTATTTAAGAAGGGAAACCAGGTTTGTTTTTGTTTGAGAAGAATGATGATGTTTCTGATGTGAGGAACGTTTCTGGGCATCAGCTCACCCTGTACGGACTCACTCTTTCCTAAACAGGGTGGTACAGGAAACCAGCGCTTATCAGAGCTCCAATCATGGATTTGTTTAGTGTTCGAGTCCAAGCTTAGAATCAGATATTGGCCTGGTTCCTGCTGCAGCAGAGGGGGGATTAAATATGCACCTCATATTTGGTTATCTGTCCATTGGCTCTTCTTATCTACCAAACGCATTTCCGGAATAGTTTGGACATGTTGTTAAATGTAGTCAAAACAAGAATCTGTGATTTGTAAATTCCATAATAAAAAATCTGACTAGCACTGTCGCCTCACAGCAAGAAGGTCCTGGGTTCTTTCTGTGTGGAGTTTATATGTTCTCCCCGTGTCTGTGTGGGTTTCCTCCGGGAGCTCCAGTTCCCTCCCACAGTCAAAAGATACACAGGTGAGGTGAACTGGAGATACTAAACTGTCCATGACTGTGTTTGATATTAAACTTGAACTGATGAACCTTGTGTAATGAGTTACTATCGTTCCTGTCATACAGTAAATGTAACCAAAGTGTAAAACATGATGTTAAAAATTCATGAGAGTTTTTTAATGATTTGGGAACTGGGGACACTCATCGTTCTAGTTTTGTGGAATTTTCTCCATTCTTGTTTGATATGAAACTTCAGCTGCTCAACAGTCCATCTTTATCTTATAGTACAATTATTTGGAAGATCTGAAACATTTAAATGTGGTAAGGCGCCGAGATTCTGAACTCCTCGGTTCGAAACTCTGGGCGCTATTTAGCGTGCATAAATGGCAGTGCCTGCAGCAGACACGTTTCTGCTAGGGTGGGATGACCAGACTATGTGGGTGTGGTCTTCAAATGCTGTGTAAGGACTCTGATTGGCAGATAGAGAGGCGCCTGTGCAAAATGCATGGGTGAAAAAGGGTTCCGCTAAGGGCTGCGTGCGGGTCGGAGGAGGCGTGAGCAGCAGTATACCCACCTCGACTGCAATCAGGGATCCACCAGCAGTGGAAGACAAATTGACTACACTAAACTGGGAGAAAATGCATAAATAAAATAGAAATAAAATGTGACAAGTGTGAAAATAGAACAAATTGCTGGATCCTTTTATTTTTTTTAGCACAGTACAAAATGATTGGGTTCATCACAGACGTATTAAAATATATCTTCATCTCTACAATTGCTCTTGATTGATCAGTGCGGCTCTTAGCATCTCATGATCAGTATTCATGACCAGCAACAAGATGGATGAATACAATTAGAGAACAATGAATGAGCCATTAAGAAGCCTGAGGACCAAAACAGAAGACGGGGTGCTGAAGAGAAACTCTCCATGTGGTCATCAGGACCTGAATCGACTCAACGGCACTTAATTATGATATTGATCAGTATTTAGTATTTTAAACCCATCGATTAGTGTCCACGTTAATAAAGCTGCTATTTTAAAGGACTTTGCAGACAGATATTAAGCCTGGCTGTCACCTACATTTAAAAAATAAGACAGTTCAATGTTCTTTTTAGTTCTGGAGTTTTTATGTCCATATACAATTACTGTAATAATCAGTAAATGGTTGTGATTTTTTACAAAGAGATTAGTGAAACATTTCTGACTGATTACTGATTTCTGAAACACTGGGTGTGGTTTTTAGATGTCGTCCTTATCCTTGGCACCGTGTTTGAGGATGCGGGTGAACTCGGTGTAATTGAAGTTTCCCTTCTTGTCGATCGGAGCCTCTCGGAAAAGCTCGTCCACCTCTTCGTCTGTGAATCGGTCGCCCATGGTGGTCAGCAGCTCACGGAGATGATCCTCGTGGATAAATCCTATTAAATGAGACGTGCAAGATCAGCAGAAATAGTCGAGCATTTTGATATGCCACCAGAGTTCAAATCTCTGCAGTGTGATGTCTAAACAGACATGATCTGCTATATCTAGTGGACGGTCGAAGCCCTGCGGTAGATTGCCGCCCTGTCCAAGATATTCCTGCCTTGTCCTCAATGTTTCTCAGTGGAACCGATATAAACCCCCTCCAAACTTTTAAACCAGACCAGTCTGACCAGCTGAGACTCACTCACTCACTTTCTTAACCACTTATCCAATCAGGGTCACGGGGGGTGCTGGAGCCTATACCAGCTTCTCAATGGGCACAAGGCACACAGTAACACCCTGGACGGGGTGCCAGTCCATCGCAGGGCAGACACACATACACACACCCATTCACCTATAGGGCAATTCAGTGTCTCCAATTAACCTGACTGCATGTTTTTAGACTGAAAGGAAACCGGAGCTCCCAGAGGAAACCCACACAGACACGGGGAGAACATGCAACTCCGCACAGAAAGGACCCGGACCACCCAACCTGGGGATCTAACCCAGGACCTTCTTGCTATGACAGTGCCGACAGTGATACCCACTTAGCCACCGTGCCGACCACCAGCTATCTTGAGGGTTGCCAAAAGAAATGGTTCAAAATTGAACCACAATGCTGCAGAAAACAACATGATTAAAACCTGTAGATACCTGAGCCATCTTCATCAAAGCAGGTAAAGGCATTTCGTATCACATCCTCAGGATCAGTGCCGTTGAGACGCTCTCCAAACATGGTGAGGAACATGGTGAAGTTAATGGGACCGGGAGCCTCGCTCATCATGCCTTCCAGGTACTCATCCGACGGGTTCTTTCCTAAATAGAGGTGAAACAGGCATGGCACATTCAGTTATATATCTTATGTTCGATGTGACCAGAATGCCAGGTCAAAGTTTTCAAACTCAGTGCCATTGGGCCAGTATCAGTAGCTAACTCTATTGTATGAGATGCTTATGGTTCCTGAGGACCTTGCTTATGCTCTACAAGGACTTCTGTTCCATTTATGTTTGTGAGGTTTTCTCTGGATACTCCGGTTTCCTTTCACCTCCCAGGAAACATACAGAGACTTGACTGACTGCTTAAAATTGTCCCACAGTATGGCGCCCAGGTGGCGCATCGAGATATTCCGCTAGCACACCAGTGCTGAGATTCTGAACTCCTTGGTTTAAATCTCGCCTGGCTTGGCGCCATCTAGCAGGCACAATTGGCAATGCCTGCAGCAGACAAAAAATTGGCCACTGAGTCTGTTGGGTGGGAAAAGACCGGACTAAGTGGTGGGGTCTTCAAGACGCCTTTGCAGCAGTGGATGAGCCATATGTGCGAATCCACCCAGGCACGGGCAAAAAAGAAGGGGTTGAGGGACTGGGCACGTGTCGGAGAGGGCGTGGAGCAGGCAAATATACCCTCCTCGATCTCAAACGGGATCCCCAGCAGCGGAAGACTAATTGGCTTTGCTAAATCGGGAGAAAAAGGGAGGAAATGCGAGAGAAAAAAAAAAAAAAAATTGTCCCACGGTGTAAGTAAGTGAATGTGTGAGTTAAAGTTGCCATGTGATGAACTGGATGAACCCAGGATGTATGAACCCAGTAATGGATAAATAGGTCAGTAAAAATGCTAAATTAATAAATACATATTGTATTTTTATCAAACTCTGACACTACTGGTGTGATCCAGTGACTGGGCAGAATCTAAGTAAAGCCTGTGGGTGAAATAATAGTAGATGGCAGGATGCTTTAAATATTTATGGGACATTAGTGGTTTTCTCCTGAATATCCAACCACTCTGATCTGCATGGTTTAACCCAGAGTGACACAACCAGTCCCTTCAAATCCTTCTTAGATTCATCCTGTATTAGCAGAGTTGTACATTTCTACTAAACAGTTACCGAGAGAGGCGAGCATGTCGTGCAGATCCTCCTTATCGATGAAGCCATCCCGATTTTGGTCGATCATGTTAAACGCCTCTTTAAACTCCTGGATCTGGGACTGGTCGAACATGGCGAAGACGTTGGAAGTCGCCCTCTGGGGGCGCTTCTTCGTCGTCTTGCCTTTGGCGCGTTTGGCTGCAGACATTCTGGCTGTAGACTGTTGACCTTTAAAAGAAGAGTGAGATTTAGTAATAAAAGTCAGGCAGCAGGGTGACTGGACTTCTTTACTCTTTTTTGCTTTATCTTGCTTATCTTAAGGTTAAAAGACGGCTGAAATTGAACTTGTTAAAATGTCAGATGTATATAAATACATTTTTTCTAACACTTCTTTTCATTTATACATATAGATTTATTGTTTAGCATGTTCTATGATAGAAAAAAACACTTCTCTACTCCTTAATGTCCTTCTGCCACCTCACTATAGGAATACACCAATCAGCCATAACATTATAACCACCTCCTTGTTTCTACACTCACTGTCCATGTTATCAGCTCCACTTACCATATAGGAGCACTTTGTAGTTCTACAATTACTGACTGTAGTCCATTTGTTTCTCTGCATGCTTTGTTAGCCTCCTTTCATGCTGTTCTTCAATGGTCAGGACCCCCACAGAGCAGATATTATTTAGGTGGTGGATCATTCTCAGCACTGCAGTGACACTGACATGGTGGTGGTGTGTTAGTGTGTGTTGTGCTGGTATGAGTGAATAAGACACACCTCACTGTCACTGCTGGACTGAGAATAGTCCACCAACCAAAAAAATATCCAGCCAACAGCGCCCTGTGGGCAGCATCCTGTGACCACTGATGAAGGTCTAGAAGATGACCGACTCAAACAGCAGCAATAGATGAGCGATCGTCTCTGACTTTACATCTACAAGGTGGACCGACTAGGTAGGAGTGTATAATAGAGTGGACAGTGAGGGACACGGTATTTAAAAACTCCAGCAGCGCTGCTGTGACTTATCCACTCATACCAGCACAACACACATGTGGTGTAGTCCATCTGGTGTAGTCCATGTGGTGTAGTACTGGACTACAGTCAGTAATTGTAGAACTACAAAGTACTTCTATATGGTAAGTGGAGCTGATAAAATGGACAGTGAGTGTAGAAACAAGGTTTTTTACTGGAGCCTATCCCAGCTTCTCAATGGGCGCAAGGCACACAGTAACACCCTGGACGGGGTGCCAGTCCATCGTAGGGCAGACACACCCACACCCACACACACATACCCATTCACCTATAGTGTCTCTGATTAACCTGACTGCATGTTTTTGGACTGTGGGAGGAAACCGGAGCTCCCGGAGGAAACCCACACAGACACAGGGAGAACATGCAAACTCCACACAGAAAGGACCCGGACCACCCCGTCTTGGGATCAAACCCAGGACCTTCTTGCTGTGAGGCGACAGTGCTACCCACCAAGCCCCCTTGCCGCCGCAGTAAATATTTAAACTTATTATATATAAACTTATTTACTTATAAAAGTGTTTAAACAGTAATATAAACAATAGATCATTTACATTGGTATTGCTGTACCCATCATATTTCCAAATGACAACTCGATACCCAATATAAGTGACTCAGGAAATCTCATCTACTGATATTTTATCCATAATTGATCAGCGACCACAGGAAATGAGCAACTTAAAAATAAATATAAATATTGAGTTGTTTGGATTAGCTGGATTTCAGACAGATCATGATTACATGAGCATCTACATCCTACCTAATGCAGTTATAATGACTAGAAAACTATTTGAGATGGCGCTGTGGTTTAGTCCATCTTTAGTGAACATGATCTCATGATACAAGATGATCACGGTCCACACTGAAGATAAGCTTGAGTCCAGGTCGCCAAAGTAGCTGCACAGTTTCCACACCAATCATGTTTTAAAAGCCGCCTAAAATAATTCATATAAACTAACCAGACCTCACGGAGCCAGACTGGCAGCCTCGTACATCAAAACGTTTCTTATAATAGACTTGAATTTCTGAAATGCAACTGCTTAGTGCAACTGCTTAGTGCCAGCCACTTTTACTTGCCCACATCAAACTAAAATGATGACAATAATTCTTTAACCATTATCAAGGTGTCAAAACTGGCTAATCAATTTATAGCAGGGTGAGAATCAGGATCCCTGTGGGTCTGATGTACTGGGCACACACACATAAGGGCACTTTTTAGTCGCTCCAATTGGTCTAGTTATTAAGAAACATATCTGGTTTAAGTAAACTATCATAAAGTGAATTTTATTTGTTGCTTTGTGTTAGGTTTATGTTTAAATTATGTTTGTTTTTGGGCGCTTGAGTGGCACTGTAGTCTAATATGCTGGCCCACTACAACTGGGATCCAGGGTTGGAATCATCAACCGGTCGGACAGCTACATGATTGGCTATGTCTGGTTGGCTGACCAGACACATCCACGATGAATCCACAAGATTCCAGGAAAGCAGCTCTGTTCTGACAAGGCTCCTTGCAAGACTGTCTGTGGGAATTTGTGCCCATTTAGTCAAAAGAACATTTGTATGGCTGGGCACTGATGTTGCCCAAGAAAGGCTCAGTTGATGTTCCAGTTCATTCCAAAGCTGTTCATTAGGGCTGAGGTCAGGACTCTGTGCAGGTCTTTAAAATGAGCTTTGTGCACAGGGGTACAGTCATGCTGGAAGAGGAAAGGGCCTTCCCAAAACTGTTGCTGCAAAGTTGGAAGCATATGTTTTCTTTATATAACTGATTTATTACACCTGTTAGAAATTATTTTGGCTGAAACACATGAATTTAAAAATTACCAGGTGTGTCTCAGTACTTTTGTTCATCTACCCATCACACAGATCATTCACTTTCAAAGCAGTTAAAGCTGTGCAAAATATAAACCTCATTAATGATAGTAGAAAGATTCATGTATCATTCTCACCTGGGTGTTGAGTGGCAGCGGGTTGAGCTTAAGTCTGGCTCCTGAGTCTCACCGCTCTCTGGCTGTGTAACGTTTGTTTAATGTTTCAGGACTTTTCCACACCTCCCAGTTCCCGCTCCAACCAATAAGGTCAGTGTGGTGCTGCAGCCAGGCTCGCAGGCCTTTAGCCATACAAGGCAAAGGAATCTGGGAGCTCCTGCTGTCCCACATCCTGAGAAACAGAGCCGTGTTTTCACAAAGAAAAACGTCGATGCCTCAGAGGAGTCGCGAGACCTTATTTAGCAAGTAAACGAGAAGCAGCGGGGCAATGTTTCCTTTCTCAAAGTGTCCAGGCCAACAAAGAACGCAGACCTGCCCGTGATTACCAGTCCTTATAGAGATTACACAGCAGTGCAGTGAAACACTGTATTGGCTCAACACATTTCTGCAGAAATAATAACAGCACGGTTCAGAAAACCATGGACACCTGAACATCACATTCATGTCTGTCTGTTAAGCAACACATCAAAACCACAGACATGAAAATGGAGTCAGTCTTACTTTGCTGCTATAACGTTTCATTAACTCAGTTCTTCTGAAAGGTTGTCTTCTACATTTTGGAACATGATTGCAGGGATTCAGTGCAATTCAACAATTTGCCCAGAACTGCTGGTCTGTTTCTGCCCACATGCACTTTAGGATATGACTCAACTTGAGACACAGGTGAAGAACCTGCTGGTAACGTCCTTGTAACATGTACAACAGGACTCCTTCAGATATCTTGTGATTGTTTTGACTAACTAAGTAAGTAAATGAGTGAACAAATAAGTGACTAAATGAATACGTGAAGTCAGTACATGAATACAGGAATAAATAAATAAATGAATAAATAAATGAATAAAGGAATAAATGTATGAATAAAGAACTGACTGAATGAAGTAATTAATTAATATTGGAATGAATGTATAAATAAAGGGGGGTGGCACGGTGGCTCAGTGGGTAGCACTGTCGCCTCACAGCAAGAAGGTCCTGGGTTCAATCCCCAGGTGAGGCGGTCTGGGTCCTTTCTGTGTGGAGTTTTACATTTTTTTTTTTTACATTTTTTTGGCATTTAGCAGACGCCTTTATCCAAAGCGACTTACAGTACAGTTACAGTATACTGTCTGAGCAATTGAGGGTTAAGGGCCTTGCTCAAGGGCCCAACAGCAGCAACCTAGCAGTGGTGGGGCTTGAACCAGCAACCTTCTGATTACTAGTCCAGTACCTTAGCCACTAGGCTACAGCTTTCCGGTTTCCTCCCACAGTCCAAAGACATGCACATGAGGTGAATTGGAGATACTAAATTGCCCATGACTGTGTTTGATATAATCTTGTGAACTTATGAATCTTGTGTAACCAGTAACTACCGTTCCTGTCATTAGTGTAACCAAAGTGTAAAACATGACGTTAAAATCCTAATAAACAAACAAACAATAAATAAAGGAATTAACTAATAAACAAATGCATGCATGAATGTATGACTAAAGAACTGACTGACTGAATGGATAAATTAATTAATTAATTAATGGACGAATGAATAAATTAATTAATTAGTTAATGAATGAATGTATAAATTTATTAATTAATTAATTATTGAACAAATGCATGCATGAATGAATGAATAATGGAATGAATGGACAAATGAATGAATGAAAAAAGGAATGAATTAATGAACGAATTAATACATTTATGAATTAATGAAAGATTTAGAGGCGGCACGGTGGCTTGGTCCGGGTCCTTTCTGTGTGGAGTTTGCATGTTCTCCCAGTGTCTGCGTCTAAAAACATGCAGTCAGGTTAATTGGAGACACTGAATTGCCCTATAGGGAAAGAGGGTTGTGCGTGTGTGTGTGTGTGTGTGTCTGCCCTGCGATGGACTGGCACCCCGTCCAGGGTGTTGGCACCCCCCGCGACCCTGATTGGATAGAACACGTGAAAGATTTTAATAGAGGGATTTGGTACAATATGGCAACCTCGCCAACCGCCAACATAAAGGCGCTAACCGGACTTGATTGACGTGTTTATTATCCAATCAATAGAGCTTATATAAACCCGAACACGAACTGCTATGGTTACTATGGTAACTTACCTTATTTTTTTGACCAATCAAAGATCAGAAGGCGGGACTTGTTGGGCCCATCTTTCGGTTCTATCCGGGTACTTCCTGAAACAAAACCGATCCGGAGGAACCGCGACGTTACATTTATATTAATAATAATTAAAGTCTAAAGTAAGAAAATTAAACATTTCTGCGGGACTACAGGCGGAATAAAGCTGTATCTTAATATTAATGCACTTTACACGAGGTAAGTGACTGTATTTTATTAATAAAACAGCTGAAGATAAACGTCCGTTAATTCAGTTCAAATTCTCACCAACGGCTGAATCCTGACCAGGGTCGGAGCGAGTCCTGCGCCACCGGAAAATACCCGGCACACTGGGCACAGGGTGTGAATTTACTCAAGACGCCCGGGGCGCCAGTTTATCTCAGTTTAACCCACATTCGCTCACTTACTCAATCCTAGAGGCAGTTTAATTAAGCCAATCTACCTTCTGCATGTCTTAGATAGTGGGAAGTACCTGGAAGAAGCTTACATTTAAAATGAAATTCTACATTTTCGGTATTTAGCAGACACACTATCCAAAGTGACTTACAGTACTGTGACAGTTTACAGTCTGTCAACTGAGATGGGTTAAGGACCTTGCTCAAGGGTCCAACTGTGGCAATCTGGGAGTGATGGGGCTTAAAACCAGCAACCTTCTGATTACTAGTCCAGTGCCTTGACCAGCTAGGCTACAACTGCACTTGTGGACACAGAGAGAACATGTGAAACTTCTTACAGGAGGCGAGGATCAAACCCAGGTCCCCAGGACCCATTTTGCTGTGCAGCATCAACGTTTGCAACCTGCCTCACTGTTCTATAATAATAATAATAATAATAATAATAACATTAATAATAATAATAATAATAATGTCCCACCTTGAGACATGTCGGAGTTAAGGGAACGTCTTGTACCAGATACCACAGGACTCATTCCGTTTTGGCTCATCAGTGTGTCTACTGTACACACAACGTTTCCCATATGGAAAAGCCAGCATCTTGTGACAGTGCATGAACACTAAATGGCTGAAATTATGTGGACACCTAACTATGAGCGTTTTTGCACTTATAACGCCAGGCACAAATATTTGAAAAGAAGTCCTGGCTCCCAATTGACCTTCCAGTTCATCCCATCTTAATGTCCATGGCTTTATGGAACTGGCTTTGTGCATGAGGGCAAAGATGGATCACTTTGTTTCTTCATTAATTTGACACATGGGTCTATGTTCGAAGAAGGGAGCTATTGTAAATGAAGCTGTTCTGTTTATTTTTACAGTATCATGGACGTCAGAGAATGCAGGGTTTGCTCCGGACAGTGAGGACACGCCTTGACGGCGCATGTGACGTTGTACCAAAACCATGGAGGTCACCGACAACCGAAAGACCGAGCCCAGAGTCACAGGGAAAAAATGCTGTAAGTGATGTGTACAACGTAATACATACACAATGTGCACAAAAGTATTTGGACACCTGACCATGAGCTTGTTGGGCGTCCCATTTCAAAATCAAATGGAATTAAAACAGAATGACCTCTGTGTGATAGTTTCAGCTAGAACAACAGCCTGAGAAGGCTTCTGAGAAGGCTTCTCACAAGATTTTGAAGTATTTCTGTGGGAACTTGTGCCCATTTACTCAAAAAAGCATTTGTTTAGCTGAAATTGTTGCTGTAATGTTGTTATTTCATTCATATAATTGATGTATTACATCTGTTAGCAGAATTCAGTCATTAGAAGGGGTGTCCCAATACTTCTGTCCATACTTTTGGGGTTGTGTGTAATTCTTGTGTGTGTATGACTTGTTCTGTACAGCCTGGGCGTCCCACATGACCAACACCTCCACTCTGATCGTCATGATCGGACTACCAGCCAGAGGGAAGACCTACATGTCCAAGAAGCTGACCCGCTACCTCAACTGGATCGGAGTGCCCACAAAAGGTGTGAATCCTCTTTTATAATGTTAGTCACAGCTGCAGATTAGAATGCAGAAGTTCATATCAGTTAAACAAATCATATTATCACCATATTACTGCTGACTTTATTGAGTATAAAGTTCTGCTTTTGATGTTTAAAGCCCAGAATGGTTGAACTGTTAGTGCTGCTGATAGTGGTGGTGCAGCAGTCCAGCAATCTCAGGGCTGTCGGCCGATAGGTCGTTTACACAGACGTGTTGGCTGTGGGCGAATCCCTGAGATGAATTGGCGCCCTGTCCAGGGTTTTCCTGCCCTTCGACCAGTGTTTTCCGGTGGAACCTGACCCACCACGACCCTTACCAGGATTAAGCAGCTGATAAACTGAAATAACAACTTCAGTGCCCAGCCAGACAAATGCTCTCTTAACTGAATGGGTACAAATTCCCACAGACATACTTCAAAGTCTTGTAAGAAGACTTCTCAGAAGAGTGAGTGTTGTTATAGATGAAAAGATCACACAGAGGTCACTCTATTTTAATGGCATTTGCTTTGAAATGGGATGTCCAGCAAGCTGATTTTAAGCTGTCCAAATACTTTTGGCCATATAAAGTTGAAACAATGTTTGTGCTTGTACTTCTCTGTGTGATGTGCAGTGTTTAATCTGGGCGAGTACCGGCGTGAGGCCGTCCAATCATACAAGTCCTACGACTTCTTCAGACACGATAATGCAGAGGCCATGGAGATCAGAAAGTGAGTGCACACAGCTGTACAGATGTTTTAAGCCACCCACCACCACCATATCCCAGAAATAATCAGATCAGATCACTTTATTGTCACGTCACACGTCACAATAATGTCGTATCTGACATTAGTAGTAGTTCAGGGGGAAGTAAAGGAGAAAACAGTTTGATGAAAGCATGTGTATCGTAAGTCTGCGAAAACGAGACATGCCTCACAATAATCTTTACTATGTACAAGTGAAAACATGGCAGACTTGCTTATTAAATTACCACAGCTGCATTAGCATAGCACAATCAACTGCTTTAGTTGACCTTGTCAGTAGAAAGACACCACTGGCGCTCAGGTGGCAACCATAAGGCACGCTAGCCCACCAAAGCTGGCATCTCAAACTCATGAGAGACAGGGGATAATGGAGATCTGTGCGTGCCTCTCCGTGCATGATCCGGCTCTCCATATGAATCGGCCTTGTGCAGGAAAATCTCGGAGGGGAGGATGTTAGTTGTGACCCTCCTCGGTCAGAAGTGGAGATCTGTAGCTAGTGGATACGACTAGATTGGGAGAAATTTGGGGGGAAAGCGTTTTCTTGGCCGCCAGTGACCCTGACCGGTGCTGTAGTCAGACAATTCAGCTCTGGTTGGCTGTTTATTCGTAGGGCTGCACAATAAAGTCTATGGTACGTGTACACACATAAGCTAGCATGTGAATGTGCTAAAATGCCGACCGTCTATCTGTGTTTTCTCAGACAGTGTGCACTCGTGGCCCTGCAGGATGTGAAGACCTACCTGAATGAAGAGGGCGGACAGATCGCTGTGAGCTGCTGTTTCTTTACATGACTCCTCACCATTTTAGCACGCTGCTATTGTAGTCTGGACCATAAAATCCCTGGCACTGCATTCGAAATGCCTAATAAAGTGATTATTCTATATACGACACCTATCGTACAGACGAACTTTGTGATTATACAATTCCTGACTGTAGCCCATTTGTTGGGACCCATATAGGATCCCCACTGACCAGATGTTATGGGTTGAAATAGTATGTGTGGTTTCTGGTATAAGTGTATCAGGTGCAGCAGTGTTGTTGGGATTTTGAAAGACCTCAGCGTTCCTAATAATGAGGCCGGTATGTTTAACTGCATTAAAAAAATCCCAACAACACTGCTGCACTTGCTACATTCATACCAGGACGACTCACACGACCATGTGATTACCACATTAGTGTCAGTGTAGTGCTCATATTGGTCTGTTCAACAAACATCTGGTCAGTGAGGGTCCAGTGGCGTACAGGAGGTGACTCAAGTGTGCAGAGCAACAGGTCTAGAGCTACTGTCAGTAATTGTAAACACGCATACTTTATGCTGTGTTGTTCTTCACCCCGGGTCTAAATAGGGTTCAGGGGGCGACAAAGTGCAAAGTACAAAGTACAGAGCAACAGATGAGCTTCAGTTAGTAATTGTATACCCACAAAGTTCATCCATATGGCAGCTCTGGTTGGTAAAATAATCACTGAGTGTACGTACCAGATATCTGTTCCTAATAAAGTGCTCAGCGAGTGCTTTTCCCTGCAGGTGTTTGATGCCACCAATACGACCCGGGAGAGGAGAAATCTGATTCAGGAGTTTGCTCAGGAGAACACATACAAGGTCAGAGCCTCACCGACACATCCATCACCTTTATAGAGCTTGGATCGAGGCCAGCGTTCGCACTACATGGCGAAAAGTATTTGGACACCTGATTAAAAGCTTGTTAGACGTCCAGTTTTAAAACAGAGTGACCTGTATGTGATCTTTTCAGCCACAGCACAGGCCACTCTCACAAGACTTTGAAATACACAGACCAGGAATAACATTATGAGCACTGACAGGCGAAGTGAATAACACCGATTATCTCTTCATCACGGCTTCTGTTAGTGGGGGGGATATATCAGGCAGCGAGTGAACATTTTATCCTCAAAGTTGATGTTAGAAGCAGGAAAAATGGTCGAGCGTGAGGATCTGAGCGAGTTTGACGAGGGCCAAATTGTGACGGCTAGACGACTGGGTCAGAGCGTCTCCAAAACTGCAGCTCTTGTGGGGTGTGTCCCGGTCTGCAGTGGTCAGTATCTATCAAAAGTGGTCCAAGGAAGGAACGGTGGTAAACCGGCGACAGGGTCATGGGCGGCCGAGGCTCATTGATGCACGTTGGGAGCGAAACAGACGAGCTACTGTAGCTCAAACTGCTGAAGAAGTTCATGCTGGTTCTGATAGAAAGGTGTCAGAATACACAGTGCAGCGCAGTTGCGTATAAGGCAGCAAAAGGAAGACCAACACAATATTAGGAAGGCGGTCATAATGTTATGCCTGATCGGTGTATGTCTGTTGGAATTTGTGCCCATTATGTTGGTGAAGAAAGCCTCAGTTGATGTTCCAGTTCATTCCAAAGCTGTTCAGTGGGGCTAAGGTCAGGGCTCTGTGCAGGACACTGGAGTTTATTTACTTTAAACCGAGCTTTTCTTCACGTCTTTATAGAGCTTACTATATGCACAGGGGCTCAGTCATGCTGGAACAGGAAAGGGCCTTCCTTAAACTGTTGCTGCAAAGATGGAAGCTTATCATTTCCTTTATACAAATGTTAGAAGGGGTGTCCCAATACTGATGCCATATAGTGTGCTTCAACCCACTTGTCTGTCCATAACACTTTGGTCCTTATCAAATTCCTGACTCACACATGCACAATTGTACAGAAATAGGCGTGGCTGTGCACGATATTTGTTCTATTTAATGTATACTTACTGGATGTTTTTTGTACTATTGTGTGTAAACTTTAGAGACGCTAATATGTACACACGTACTGAAAATCTTGATCTGTGTAAATGTGCATTTAAATTGTTTCATTGTCTCTGAATTATAATATTTACTAATACGATTCATATTTAATAATTTCAGGTGTTTTTTGTCGAGTCGATTTGCGATGACCCGGACGTCATTGCTGAAAACATCATGGTAAGTTCGAGCAGTTTTATGAATCAACCTGTTAGCATTGTGGCTGAAAATCTGAGCTCAGTAATCAGGAGGGGTGTCCACATACTTTGGGTCAGATAGTATAGATAGATCTTTAGACCGATGGGCACTTATCAGATAAGCACACAGAAAGTCACAGACCTTTAGATGTTTTGTAATTTATTTTATATTCATCATCAGGATGTGAAGGTGTCCAGTCCGGACTATCCAGAGAGAGATCGCGAGAGTGTGATGGACGACTTCCTGAAGCGCATCGAGTGCTACAAAGTCACGTATCAACCGCTGGACCCAGACCAGCATGACAAGTAAGAACTGTTACCCTGTTTACAATGCACCACTTTTATCACCACACACTATATGGCCGAAAGTATTTGGACACCTTACCATTAGCTTGCCGGACATCCCATTACAGAAACAAATGGTATTGAAACAGAGTGATCTCTATGTGATCTTTTCACCTAGAACAGCACCTTCTTTCACCTTCCAGCAGGCACAATTTGCTAATGTAATGTACGCGAAGTTCTCTGTACGCAAAGCCGACCTCCACCAAAGTATGGGTGAATAAGAAGGGATTGGTGGACTGGAGTGTGTGTCGGGTGAATATAAACCCTGCTTGGACGCCGTCTGGGTCTCCAGCAGCAGATTGGCTTCACTAAATTGAGAGAAAAAGGGGTTTAAATGCATTAAAAAAAAAAACAGCCACTCTTTTGAGAAGGCATCTCGCAAGACTTTGAATTATGTCTGTGGGAATTTGTCAAAAGATGACAGCATCTGTATGGCTGGGTATTGACGTTGGATAAGAAAGCCTCAGTTGATGTTCCGGTTCATTCCAAAGCTCTTTTGTGGGGCTGTTTGAGTCATGAGGAATTCCCTCTCGGGCACCCCCACCCTCAGAGGGCGCCTCCCGTATGGGTGCCCGGCCTGCTGGTAGTAGAGTTAAGATTTAAATTCATGAGTTTGAAATGTCAGCTCTGTTGCGCTAGTGTATTTTTAAGCAAAATGTGGATGCAGAAACCCAAATCTGTTGTGTTGGTGTAGTATTGTCATCCTGCCAGCAAGTGGCGACACAGACTATTGGTCCACATGTAAATGGCACCAGCACTTTCTTTTCAGACATGTGCCCCCGGAGATGAGCTTGTAGGGCACTTCAGGTCCGTTTCAGAGAGGCTCTTTATTTACTTTCCAGTCCATCTCAGACCTCAGAGCACTTCTGTGATTGATTGCTTGATTTTGCTGTGAGTTTTCACAATGTTCAGAATGCCAAACCATTTGCACCTTGTAAAAGTGTGAAAACAAACTGGAAATTGGGCTGCAGGATGACACTGCTGAGATTGTGCTGCAGAGCAATATGGGTCCTGAGGACCTCTCACCTTTAGAGGTTGACGTGATTGCGTCATGTACTTGTTGCGCAATCGTCAAGTTTTCTGCTGCTAATATGCTCTAATTTAATCTGGGCTCTGTGCAGGTCATGTGTCTTTAAATCGAGATTTTCTTAACGTCTTTATAGAATGAAGTGGAACATTAATTAAGGCTTTCCTGATGGACTGATTGCAGTGGGTCCGGTTTCTGCAGAGCGGGGCTTGGACCATTAAAGCAGACGCTCTTAGCAAGCAATTTCCATGTTTAGAACCATTATCATAGTCAAAATCTGAAACATGAATAAATCTGATCTGACGGTGTTTGATGTTGAACTAGAACTTATTAATCATGTATAACCTGGTTACCTGTCCTATCATGAACGTAATCAAAGTGTAAACCATCACATTTAAATTCTAATAAACTTATTAATTTGTCTATTTCACTTAGACAAACAGGCAGTTGTTGGCTGCATGCATTTGATAGAAAGCACATGTTATCCTTGTGACCATACCAGGAGGAGGAAACGAACACTCTGTCCTCATGTAAAACTTAAGATAATGATTCTTATTTTCTATTTTAAGACTTCCACGATGAGCAGTGCTCACTAAAGGCTGTTTAAAAAGATCTCAGGAGTTTTGTGAGGATAACTGCTTTCATTATTCTGCTCATTTCTTGGAAGCATGTTGTTTATCTCATAGCTTTAGCGGATGTTTGATGAATTTGGCTCAAGTCAGAGATGGGAAGCAGCTAGATATGATCACAATTCCAGAAATGTGATTCACTTTTACTTTCCACACAGACAGCAATGAGCATAAAGAGAAATGAACTAGATTCATTGCTGCATTGTGACCATCTTGTGACCATTTTGATTAATTCTTTATTTTTTTAGGCTTTTTCCTCAGTCCAGTTATGACCAATTAAAGCTTTTCTTTCTCTTGTCCTTGCTGTTACCCCCACCACCAATCTCGGAGGGTTTCCAACATGCACATAGCTGGCCATTGTTTTTTTTAGCCTGCCGGGAACAGGGTCTTACAGAGCTCAATATCTAGTGTGGAGAGCCTGGCGCTGCCATCCATGGCTCCTCGACTGGTCAACAGTGGCCACACTTGCACCAGCGATAAGGAACCCTATTTCAGCCATCGTCCCTCCTCTTACAGGCACACAACCAATAGTGTGTCTGTGTAGGCACCTGGGGATTGGGATCCTCAATTTTAATCCCAGCGAGCCTGGACATCGAGAAGTCCACTGATGTATTCATAATCATTGTCAAGTTTGTTTGTTTGTTTAGTAGTATTTTATTGTCATGTTTTACACTTTTGGTTACATTCATGACAGGAACGGTCGTTACTCATTACACAAGGTTCATCACTTCTCAAGGTTATATCGAACACAGTCATGGACAATTTAGTGTCTCCAATTCACCTCACTTACACGTCATTGGACTGTGGGAGGAAACCGGAGCACCCGGAGGAAACCCACGCAGACACAGGGAGAACATGCAAACTCCACACAGAAAGGACTCGGACCGCCCCACCTGGGAATCGAACCCAGGACCTTCTTGCTGTGAGGCGACAGTGCTACCCACTTAGCCACCGTGCCGCCCCATAGATAGATAGATAGATAGATAGATGGATAGATGGATAGATAGATAGATGGATGATAGATAGATAGATAGATAGATAGATAGATAGATAGATAGATAGATAGATAGATAGATAGATAGATAGATAGATAGATAGATAGATAGATACTTTTATTAATCCCAAAGGAAATTAAGGAAACATATGCTCCATTGTGAAGTAATAAGGAAACCATGTCCTGTAAAAAGTCCCGAATCCTTTGTGCCATACAATACTTGTAAGCTTTGGACTTTTGTAAACGTGTGGTTGGTGTGTGTTGCCGTTCCAGAGAGCGTTCCCTCATCCAGGTGATAAACGTGGGCCAGCGCTTCCTGGTGAATCGGGTGCAGGATTACATACAGAGCAAGATCGTCTATTACCTGATGAACATCCACGTCCACAAACACTCCATCTACCTCTGCCGTCACGGAGAGAGCGAACACAACGTACAGGGTCTGATCGGAGGAGACTCGGGCCTGTCCTCTCGAGGAAAAGAGGTAGGTTTGTTGTCTGTTATGTAGGCACTATGTCATGGTTCGATCAGTGCTGCTGGTGGAAAAAATAATTTAAATTGATTTGTACTAATTCCTAGTGAATGGAAAGACAAGAACTCTCATAAAACGACACTAAGCTCAGTTATTTATACACAGAGGCATCTTAAGGGCTCAGTTTAATAAGGAAGTGCAGCTCATTATCATTCCATTTGATTTACTGTAGTCTGGGAAATTGGGCCTTTGGGGGCCGCAACAGCATTTCATGCAAGTCTACACAGAGTCCAGAGCCTTGGTTTAAATCTCAGCAGTGCTATCAGCCAGCCATGCATCTATTAAGGAAGGGGGGCAGGCACAGCCTAAGTATGATGCCCCTAAGCACAAAGCAGGGTTGTGTGCATAGAAGCTCCAGTTGCTCTACACAGAGTCTTGGTCTCAACGCAACTTAACAGTTTTGGAAAGAATTGGATTGAAGCATGGAATAAGTTTACTGGCTGAACGGGCACAAATTCCCACAGACACACTCCAAAGTCTTGTAGAAATGATACTAAATTATACTAAAGCTACATAGAAAAGAGGAAACAAGTCAATATAAATGCATGTGGGTTTGAAATGGGATGTCCAACAAGGTCATGCTCAGGTGTCCAAATACTTTTGTCCCTATAGTGTGTGTTGAATAACTAAAACAACAACAAAAAAATCATGGCTTTGACTAAAAACAAGTCTTTTCTTCTTTATTTTTATATGAATGTTCCCCACTGTCCTGACTTTCACATTCTGACATTTGCTGGTGTTCATTCCAATTTATTTGATGACCACAAAATAGAAAATTGGACTTTTATTTATAGACACCAGCGTCTGGTCCGGTCAGCGCCCTTCGTGGATCTTTCTGGATAGAAAAACAAATTAAAGTCGTAATAAATCACATTCAACTGCTTGTATAGTCACAGTGACATCAGCTGAACCCTGCAGTAAAACTACCAAACCCAGACATCGTTCATCAGCACTTAAATACTATTTTTATAAAATACACTATATGGCCAAAAGTATTTGGACACCTGACTATGAGCTTGTTGGACATCTGATTTCAAAAACATATGGTATAAAAATAGTGACATCCATGTTATCTGAGGCTTCTCACTAGACTTTGAAGTATGTCTATTGGAATTTGTGTCTATTCAGTGAAAAGCGCATCTGTATGGCTGGGCACTGATGCTGGTCAAGAAAGCCTCAGTTGATGTTCCAGTTTATTCCAGACCTGTTCAGTGGGGCTGAGGTCAGGACACTAGAGTTAGAGTACTTTAAATTGAGCTTTTCTTCATATCTTTATAGCGTTTGCTTTGTGCACAGGGTCTCAGTCATTCTGGAACAGGAAAAGACCGTCCCTAAATTGTTCCCACAAATTTAAATGCAGTTTACTCATGGTGTGAAATCTTCACAACCCACAGCAGCATCCTCTATTATCAAACCTGGCGTAAAATGGTCTTTTAGTTGCACAAATATCTGGAACTTGATTTATTTGTGTGTGACAGTCACGCCTTTGGTCACAGTTCGTTGAGTGTTTTTACTGCATCAATAACTGAGTCTGCTGCGTAATAATCGCATTGTTGTGGTTTCTGGGTGGAATACGTGGGTAGCAGTGGTGTCTGGTCTGAATCAGAACATGGGTTTTATGTCTGCGGCCTGATTTATATGTCTAGGTAGTTAGCTTGTTGCATTAATTTATTTAATAATTAATTTATTAATGTAATAACAGTCTTATAATAAAAAGTATAACGATAAAAAATATAATAATAATTATTATTTTATTAATAATTAATAATAACTATACATATAATACAATAATTATTAAAAATAACTAATTTACAAATAATAGTCGTCACCTTTATTTCTATATCACATTTAAAAGACAACGTGTGTCAACCAAAGTGCTGTACATTAAAATCAAGTATAAATACTTACGCAGCAACATATAAATCAAATAAAACCACTAAAACAAAGATGGCTATGACAACCCAACATATATTAAAAACTTATTTATTAAGAGGACTCAAATGCCAAAGAATAAGTTTTTAGGTTTGAGTTAAAGGCATCTATTGTGTGGGACTCCTTTATAAAAAGTGGAAGAGTATTCCAGAGTCTAAGGGCAGCTACAGAGAAGGCCCCGTCACCCTTGAACCTCATTTGAGAATGTAGAATAGCTAAAAGCAGCTGGTTAGAGGATCGTAGAGCTCGTGGAGTGAAGTGAACACAGAGAAGGTCAGCGATATAACTCAGAGCCAAGCCGTGTAAAGCCTTAAAAACAAATAATAGAACTTTAAATTCTATCCTATATTTTACTGGTAACCAATGCAATGACGCAAGTATGTGCAAATAATTGTATTTGTAAATAATAATAATTGTGCAAATTACAACACACTCAGATACAAGATGTGCAGATTATTTTTGTTTGTTTATTTTTTCCATTTCCCAATTGTGTTGGGATAATTGCTATAAAGATACGGTTTAATGAGTCTGATGTAGAGGGACTTCAGTGCTCTGCAGCGTCCTGACTGCAACACCATTAAACACCATTCAGATGACTTGGAACACCGACTGTGTACCAGACCTTCTCATCCAGCATCAGTTCCTGATCTTGATTGAAACTTTGGTCGAAAACCACAAGAATTTGTTGTTTATATTCCTGTAACAACACACACAGCTTTATGCTTTACATAATACACCTACTCATTCAAACAACACGTAGTTATACAGTCTAAATACACAGATGTGTGTCTGTGATCAGTAACCTCCACTGTGTGTGTGTGTATGTGTGTGTGTGTGTGTGTTGTGCAGTTTGCCCGTGCTCTGCGGAATTTCGTGGAGAACCAGAAGATGGTGGACATGAAGGTGTGGACCAGTCAGCTGAAGCGAACCATCCAGACAGCCGAGGCTCTTGGTGTTCCTTATGAACAGTGGAAAATCCTAAACGAGATTGATGCTGTGAGTCTCAGCACTACAACAGCCACTACACAAATAGGGTGTTAACCTTCACCAGTAGTTTGCATACATAAGAACTAACATAGTTTTACAAATGGTTAAAAAAAAGTTTACAAAGACTGATAGTGTTACAAAAAGTTACATTTTTAATAGCGTACAAAAACTTTACATATAATTTACAAAGATTTTACTAATAGTTTACATTGCAAATTGCTTAGAAAGCCTTCAACTCATTTACATTACAAATATTTTACAAAGACTACTAAGGGTTTGCAAAAATACAGCTTAAATAGCTTATAAATACTTAAACTAATTTTACAAATTAAATAGTTTCTACAGACAAGCAGACATTACAAAGCATTTAAACCACTTTGTTTGTGTAAAACAGTAAATTCAGTGACAATTATTAGCATTTTTACTTGACTAGTTTTGATTAACAAAACATTGTAATAAAAAACGTATTTTCTGTTTTTAAGGGTGTTTGTGAGGAAATGTCCTACGACTTGATAAAGGAGACGTATCCTGATGAATATGCCATGAGAGACCAGGACAAATACCATTACCGCTACCCAGGAGGAGAGGTAACGATCACCACCCATGGTCACATGACTTACTACTGTTGGAACTGAGATGTTTTAAGCTTTTTAAAGGGCCAGTGCTCTTTGTGATGTCTGAGATCTGTTTTTATTATTTATTATTATTATTATTATTATTGTTCGGATCTCATGGGTGGTTCGTGTCTCCTCTTTTGCTGTAGTCTTATCAGGACCTGGTGCAGCGACTGGAGCCAGTCATAATGGAGCTGGAGAGGCAGGGGAATGTGCTGGTCATCTGCCACCAGGCCGTCATGAGATGTCTGCTGGCGTACTTTTTGGATAAGAGTGCTGGTCAGGATCTCTCTCATTTATTAGCTTAACTCTGTTTATGCATTTTCCCGAATTTTCCTTCCAGTCTAGTTCAATTTCCTGGTCATATTTCACTGCTGCTGAGTTTCTTCACACTGAGCTTTTTTTATGTCTTTTATAGAGCTGCTTTGTGCACTGGAATAGATAAGAGCCTTCCCTAAACTGTTGCTGCAAAGTTGGAAGCATATCATGTCCTTTATATAATTGATTTATTACTCCTGTTAGCAGCTGTTCTGACTGAGATATATTAATTCAATAATTAGAAGGGGCGTCCCAATACTTTTGTACATCTTTCGCTGATTAGAACGGCATGTTGAAGCCGGTAGATAACAAACATGTCTGGTTGTGTCCCAATCCCCATCATTCTGTAGTAAACGCATGATAAATGAGCACAGCCTTATATGAGTCATTTCTGTGTAAAATAGTGGCTTCATGAGCAATTTTATTGATTTATTATTGATTTATTTTATCTCTTTATTAAATTAAATAAACATTTAGAAAATGCATTCTCTGTTTTTTCAGGTTGCCAAGAATGTTTATGTGAATCCAGTCTGAGACATTCACATGGTGTGGGTGTTTTGTACAGACCTTCACCCCACATTCTCGTCCTCCAGCTGTGTTTCTTATACACGTCTTGTTTTACGTTCCAGATGACCTGCCTTATCTGAAGTGTCCTCTGCATGTGGTGCTGAAGCTCACCCCCGTGGCTTATGGTAAATAATTCGAGCTTTTAAACAGACCACGGTCTGAATTAGTTTAAATGTGCATCATGGGACAGTGGTAGCCTAGAGGATACAGTGGGCTACTAACTAGAAGGTTGTGGGTTTGAATCCTGGCTCTGCAAGGACCTTAAATCATCTTGGCTTCAGGGACGCCTGCTTCTGCACTCTGACCCCGGCATTCCAGCTGTTCAAAATTATTATCATCATTGTCAGGAGGGTGGCACGGTGGGTAGCACTGTCGACTCACAGCAAGAAGGTCCTGGGGTTGATTCCCAGGTGGAGCAGTCCAGGTCCGTTCTGTGTGGAGTTTGCATGTTCTCCCTGTTATTGTGTGGGTTTCCTCCGGGAGCTCCGGTCTCCTCCCAGTGAGGTGAACTGGAGATACTAAACTGTCCATGACTGTGTTTCACATTTGTCATGAATGTAACCAAAGTGTGTAAAACATGACGTTAAAATCCTAATAAATAAATAAATATCGCTGTCTGACACACTAGAACACCACTGCAGCCTTTTTTTTTTTTTTGCAAAGGATCATTTTTTGTCTTTCGGCTGGTCCCGGTTCGAGGTGTCGCCACAGTGGATCATTCTGGTCTGCATATTTGATTTGATTTGATTTAATTCCTTTTTGATGCAACCCTCCTAAATACCCCCCCTTCTTTCCCTGTAGTGGGATAGCATAATAGAATGTTGCACCATCCAGGCACAGCTGCTATATATGTATATACGTATATTGTTTATTTATTTTATATATGTGGGCGGCTCGGTGGGTAGCACTGTCTCCTCACAGCAGGAAGGTCCTGGGTTTGATTCCCAGGTGGAGCAGCTTTCTATGTTCTACCCGTGTCTGCTCCGGTTTCCTCCCACAGTCTAAAGACGTGCAAGTGAGTTAAACTGGAGATACAAAATTGTCCACGACTGTGTTTGATATTGAACTTGAACTGATGAATTTTGTGAAATGAGTAACTACCGTTCCTGTCATGAATGTAACCAAAGTGTAAAACATGACGTTAAAATCCTAATAAAATAATAAAATAAATGTTATATATGTAGGT
This sequence comes from Trichomycterus rosablanca, assembly GCF_030014385.1. Classification (NCBI taxonomy): domain Eukaryota; kingdom Metazoa; phylum Chordata; class Actinopteri; order Siluriformes; family Trichomycteridae; genus Trichomycterus; species Trichomycterus rosablanca. Next base: position 25,532,840 of record NC_086006.1, on the reverse strand, counting down.
TAGGTTCTTATGGTTTTAGTTCTCATTTACTACAGTAACATTTGTACGTCTCTTACAGATTTTTTCCTCATTATCATTTTGTGTTTGCAGGTTGTAAAGTGGAAATGTTTGATCTGAAAGTTGAAGCGGTGGACACACACCGGAACAGACCACTGGTAAGAACGTTACGTCTTGTCTTCAAACTCTGACCAAGTCTGTGCAAGTGTCATCACTGCGAGTGACCAATAACTAACTGGAACACTGGATGAGGAACTGAGTGATCATGTAGGAAAAGAGGCTCATTGTTCTGATTGGAGAATCCCCGTTAGCTTGATTTTCTGCTAATAATTTGATGTTTGGGTAGGCATAACAGGAATTGGGAAGTGGGTGTGTTAGCTTATTTTTCCTGCTAGATAAGAGTCCAAAGTAAATCAGTCGGAGCTTCAGGGTATTAGTGACAATTCACCAAATGATCTTTTCAGTGACGGCCGCTCTTCTGAGAAGGCTTCTCACAAGCCTTTAAATTATGTCTGTGGGAACTTTTGCCCATTCAGTCAAAAGAGTGTGGCATTTGTATGACTGGGCTCTGATCCTGGTTAAGAAAGGCTCAGTTGATGTTCCAGTTTATTCCAGAGCTGTTCAGTGGGGCAGGACACTGGAGTGTCTTTAAATCGAGCTTTTCTTCGTGTCTTTATAGAGCTGCTTTGTGCACAGGGGCACAGTCATGCTGGAAGAGGAACGGACCTTCCCTAAACTGTTAAAAGCATATTATTTCCTTCATATAATTAACCTGTTGGTGATTGTTGTGGCTGAAACAGATGAATTTAGTAATTAGAAGGGGTGTCCATATTTTGGGCCTTACATACATTGTGTGTGTGTGTGTGTGTGTGTGTGTGTGTGTGTGTGTGTGTGTGTGTGTGTGTGTGTGTGTAGAAGGATGTGGTGGTACAGAAGGACCCTGGTCAGCCGTTTTTCTCAGTCCTCCCACACCCTCTTTTTTCTGCTGGAGCTAAAAGTGGTATTTTTCCAGTGCTCACGTTTCTTCCCCTGCTTTTCAGCATTTTCAAGTTTATTCTGGATCCAGTGAACATGTTTTTAGTGGCCAGTTTTACTCTGTTCTTCAAACATTGGTCAGAAAACATGGGTCAGATGTTCTTTGTGTGTTCTATTGACCATCACTGTGTCCTTTTCTGTCCTGTTTACCACATTCTGCTCTTCTTTAGCAGGGTAACATCAAGCAGGAAGTGGTGCCGAGGAGAAACAGCTTCACGCCCATGTCCAGTCAGGACCAGGTCAAGCGGCCACGGCTTTTCAGCGTTGGAAATCCGCCCCGCACCCCCCTGCCTGCACCCCTCAGCCCCACCGCCGTCCCTGAGGCACAGGAGAGTGATGAACTCGCCGAGAACCAAGTGAGCTCCAGTCAGGACCTTTTCTATTCAGCATATATGTAGACATGGACACCTGGCCATGAGTTGGAAAAACATGTAATCACAAAATCACAGGCATTAATATTTGCCTCTTGAACAGTCTCCACTCTCAATGTGAGTGTTTTTCACAGGATTTTAAAGTGTGTCTGTGGGAGTTTTTGCCATTGTAGTGAAAAGAGAGTTCGCAAGAGGCGGTTCTGATGTCAGAAAAGGCCTGGCTTGCAATCAACATTCCAATTCATCCCAAATGATTTTATGGAGTTTTTAATTCACAAATTGAATGTTTATTATAAAGGATCTAAAATATGGCTGTCCACTAGCACACCAGTGCCGAGATTCTGAACTCCTCGGTTCGAAACTTGGCGTAGCCACCGATCGGCTGGGCGCCATCTAGCGGACATAATTGGCAGTGCCTGCAGCAGTCACTAATTGGCCAGGGATGACCAGACTATGTGGGTGGGGTCTTCAAACGCTGTGCAAGGACCCTGATTAGCAGATAGAGGGGTCTGTGCAGAGTGCATGGGCGAAAAGAAGGGGTCCGCTAGGGCTGCGTGCAGGTCAGAGGACATGTGAGCAGAAAATATACCCTCCTCGAATGCAGTCAGGGATCCCCAGGAGTGGAAGACAGATTGACTGCGCTACATCGGGAGAAAAATGGAAGAAAAAAAATGATTGGCTCATTCGTGGGTGGAAATGTCGGATGGGATTCCTCATAACTGCTGCAATTACGACCCCTGCTGGCTGATCGATGGTGCCTGCACAGAGACGGGGTATAATGGGGTGCGATGCATGACTCTGTGTGCGATACAGATCTCCATATGAATCCGCCTCATGCAAGTGAAAAGAAGTGGTCAGCTACAGCACGTTTTAGAATGCTGCGTGTTAGTCATGGCTCTTCTTGGTCAGGAGTAAAGGACAGCAGCAGTAGAGGAAGTAAAATGTCATTGGGTAACAGGATACGACTAAATTGGGACAACAATTGGGTTAAAATGCATAAGAAACTGCTGCACTGGTCAGAAATACAACGTCATGTGTTTGTATTTCTTAATACTCAGATGAGTGATGTGTCGGATTTCCTGTGATGTTTTTGCCACTTTGGTGGCACGGCAGTCAACACACTAGCCCACCACCGCTGGGATTTGACTCTTGAGTTCAATTTCGGCAGAGGCACCCTCAACAAAGAGAATTGGTTATGTCTAATGAAGTACAGGTCGAGCGAGGAGTCGCCTCATTGCCGCTGCTACAGCAGCTCTTGCTGTCTGATCGGTGCTGGCACAAGGTGTGGTGAAAGAATACAGTAGGAGTAACGTTGTCCTTTGTAGGTGCTGAGGCTTGGTATAAATCCACCGTGGGTGTCTGTCGGTGACGACTTTATGCATCACACAGCAGACGTGTACAAACTGCCTGCTAAAAAAAAAGATGCAATCCTGAATAACTGTGATTTGATTCTGTTTGACAGGAAACTGTGAACCGTTTCAGTCCTGGAGAATCAGACGAAGCTGTACAGAACTCATGAGATGAGCAGGTTCTTCTTCACCTGTATGAGTCAGTCCCACACCTTCATCCCACGTTAGAGCCAAACCCAGAAACTGCAGCATTTAACGATGACTACTGATGTTTCCTCTTTCTGTTCATCCTACAGATGTGTTGCTCATTGCTGCTCACTGTTGCTACATGGAAATAATAGACCAAAAGAGCAGGCAAACGTATATGAACACCTGGGCATCTTATTCCAAAACCGTCCATTCTTCCACGCCCAAGTTTCAGAGATCAGGCTCTGATGTTGGATCAGAAAGCCATCACCAATTCAATTCATAGTCAGCTGGCACAGTAAAGCGGACCTTCTCTGCTGTTTGTACAAGCTGCTATTTAAAAACGATGGTATATCACTTGCTTTATGGACAAACGTAGGAGAAAATCATGAGCATTAATGCGAAATTAATCCTCACTTTGCAGCTACAACAGCCTCAACTCTTCAGAGCATTTGATTCAGGTAATTATGTTGGATGATTGGGGTTTAGTGCTCTGTGCATTCCAACTTCAGGGCACAGTAATGTTGGAAAGGGAAAGGACCTTGCCCAATGTGTTGCCTCAAAATTGGAAATTGCTCATCATTTATTTGATATGATTTCTTTTTTTCACCTATTAACAATAGATGGGGCTGAAACTTCTTCATTAGGGAGTGTGACCACATACATTTAGCCATGTAGTCCAGCCTGACCATGTGAAAATTACGAAAGGGATTATGGGTAAATTAGTCTTCTTAAATGAAAGCTTCTAGCTACAGGGACAAACTGCATAAACACACAAGACATTAGGCAGTCATGTCCATGCAGCCTCTCAACTGGCTGATCACATCGCTGAGATTCAAACCCTGGATCCCCAAATCTTAGCATTAGTGGACTAGTTTACTCTACCGCAGCACCATCCAAGTGCCCAAACAAACAATAAATAAGTAAATAAATAAATAATAAAAACGGATGAACAGTGATGTGTATACAATATTTTTAGGGCAGTTGTAGCATGGTGGTTAAGGTACTGGACTAGTAATCCAAAGGTTGCTGGTTCAAACCCCATTTTGCCAGGTTGCCACTGTTGGGCCCTTGAGCAAGGCTCTTAACCCTCAATTGCTTGGACTGTATACTGTAAGTCACTTTGGATAAAAGCGTCTGCTAAATGCCGAAAATGTAAAATGTAAATATTTACATTGTTTTTACGTACCCTTGTAAGGCAAGTGTGTGTCATGGCAGGCTGGGGAATTCAATCATTTCTGGGTCCTTTTTACTGGCTGAATGATTGGAACGTCTACGTTTTTGTTTTGGGTTTTCTAAAAATTTGTCAACATTTGTTTTCATTTCCTTTAGCTCTTGGCTTCTGGTAAAACTGTGGGAGGATCACTGACCACTTTACATTAGTTAGCTGTTTGACACCTGAAGTCTGGACCTTGAGACGGTCATTTCAGTAGTCTGATTCAGTCATTCCAAAACCAGTGGTGGTGTCTTATGGTGTTTTTGTCTTGCTGAAACACCCAGTGTAGTCACTTCTTAATTATTCAGCCCACTTCTCTGGAATGCGCCCAGCTTTCCGGGTGGATAATGCCATCCAGACTGGTGGTGACGAACCAATGGCGGGGCTGCAAAATGACACCTGTCAGTGCTAAAAAATCACCAAAGACTTAAAAGCTTAAACGGATTGAACCAGGAATGTGTCTGCTGTAATGTGGGCTTGTTGGCTGGTTGTCAGATTCTAAGAGCACCTTTCTGTAGCCCTGCCTGAGATTAAAGATTATTGGAAGATTATGTTATTAAGCTTAATAAGGTTGTTCACTGTCATTACAGGGTCGTCGTCACACTGTAAACTTGTTCATTCTCCTAAAGTTTGAAATGTTGGAAAACTAGAAACTTTTTTCGTACTGCTGTATTACGATTCTGCCTAAGCTGGACAAATGTGAGCCATAATGAAACGTCCTTTTGTCTCTGGGATTTAAGAATATTGTAATATTTCTTCTTACTTTTTATATGCGTTTAAAATGCAGCATCTTTTCGGTGGTATTGGGCAGTAAAATAAGTGTTCCAATCCTTTGGTTACAGAAAAAAACTGTTGCAGAGATTGGCATGTATTAGAACAGGGGTTTTCAACCTTTGTCCTTTTTGGACATGCGCCCCATTCCGAAAGCTAAAATAACATAATTAACGTTGTGCACATCATACATACGATGCAATTTTGCTGATTGAAATATTTACTTTAAAAAGATAATACCACCCGAACCCCATCTGAGCCGATTCTATGAGCACGTTATATTAATTTGTGGTTCACTTTTGTAATTCGTAAGCGGTTCTTTCTTTTGATGAGATGAGAGCAGAAAATGTTACAGAGCCAAGCAGAGGCAAAAGTGCATCAGTTACTAAGTTCATTAGTTCAGGATCATCTGCTCTGACTGACAGAAAACTTTTAGCTCCACAGACAGAATGAGTCTGACTCGGTTACCGCTCTGTAGAAACAGCTGGTTTAATTAAGCCTGAGCTTTTTAAGGTAAGCGAGTCACACAAGAATGTTCCAGTAGCTGGTGTTTATTTCAAACCGCGACATTCATTAATAACAGTAAAAACGGAGAGATAACTGAGAAAAGAAAATTATGATTCGGTTCAAATGAATTCACTCCTGACTCACTTATAGCAACACTGAACAGAGCATCTCCTACACCTCTCCTAAAGACACACACACGTCCTATAACAGCACTCATTGTTTTTGTCACTTATCTTCACTGTTAGCCCTGTTTTTAAGGGGGTTTATTTTTCAGACTGAACTGGATAACATTAAACGTGTGTGTGCGTGGTCCCGGACAGGTTGAAAACCCCTTTATTAGAAAATGCAACCCTTGGATGATCTTTACTGTAAAGCGCTTTCAGTGGGAACAAATCCTGGGTTCCATCCTGAAAGTCACATCAAGCCATATTTTATTGAATGTTTATATTTAAACATGTATTTAACATCACTGTTTTTACTGTAAATGTGTTTATTTGTGATTGTTAGTCTTCTACAACTAGAGCTGTAGTGATCAGATACTGTCGAATTAATGCATTTCTTTGTGATGTTTTTAAAGTGTTTGTATTTGATTTAAACTTTGTTATGGAAATGAGGCACCAGTTTGATATTGAAATATATGAATGTAAGTAATTAAATACTTATTTTACTATGCTGGATGGTATTTTATCTATAACTGCTTCTTTTCTGTTCATTTAAATTCATGGCAGATTTATTAACCACATTAATGAACAACTGATCCTAGAAGTAGATTATATAATCAGGATGCCAGTGGAATTTTTCCAGCACCTTAATAGATCAAGGCACAGCTAGTCACCAATACCATTTTGCCAAGTAAATTTTTTCCTTTTAGGCTTTTATGTACCAGTGGTCCTACCAGTGGCATCCTTGCCTCTTTTATAGTGCACCTTGAACGTGTGAGTGCTCCATCATCTAAATGGCATGGAGCTTTACTGCTGGATAGAGAAGCTCCCAGGAGTCGTTTTATCCTGCCAGGAAATCACATTTTATTACTTTGATGCCAAAGCTATCTGCAAATGAGCCTATTGCTTGTTGACCTACAGTCATAAAGTTTCAAGGTAGCTGACCAAGGTGTCCCACCGGCCCTTTAATGGGTAATGTTACCACTGTAAAAAGCCTTTGGTCACAGTTCCACCGTCAGCACCTATCTTAGTACTGGGTCAGCATTGGGACAGACTACCTATAATGCTTTCTAGTGTTGGGACTCATTAATGCTCTAATCTGGTCATCTGTGAAGCCATTGTGTAACAGGTACAAAGGTTTGTGTTCTCTTATTTCTGTATTTTTGTTTTGTTGGAGATCAGGGGTAATTAAGAGGATTTAAGGTGTTTGATGGCTTCCCTCAACTGGTGTTTTTCACCGCCCTCTTTCTTCAGCTCATATGTCTGGGAAGTGAATAACTGATCTAAAGCTGTTATTTAAGAGTGAGGCCATGGCCTGTTTTGGCCGGCAGCCTTGTGGCTTTAATGACAGGGCTCCACGTCTCCACCTTATTTGCTCTGGGGTTTTTTTTGTTAGAACTGAGGGGGCGAGCTTTAGAGGAAATGTTTGTCTCAAATTTCCTGTAGTACCCTGGCAACTCAAAAGTAATTCGTACTCTCTTTTATATCCTACGGGGGCATTTAATATGTTTTACCCCACCTCCTGAATAATAATATATGATCCTGTCAGGTGGTAATGAGGCAGTGGTGGGACTTTAGGATGATATTTAGCAGTACTGGAACCCAAATTGATTGATCCAATACTCACAGAGACCAAGAAATACCAAGGGTGCCTGTTTTATTCCCTTCTGAGACCAAGGTCTGTTGTAACCTTTCAAGATCCTCAATTAATTCCTTCACCAGTAACATTGTGTAGGTGTCAGACTTGTTCATATTCTGGAAGTTATGCAGAACTGAAGGCATCTATTGGCTGACTTGAATCCCATTGATATGCTGGAAACCCTCCAGTGTAACCAAATTAAATCAGTTCTACAAAAAAGTGATGTACAAGACTCATCGCAATTTATTGTGAATGTATGAATGGACATTGTTACTGCCACGGCCGGCACAACCAGTTAAAAGTCTTCCCAGTACCTTCAAAAGACGTTGTTGGGATTTAAAGGAAGACACTTATCCATGAACAGCTCTGTCATGTGTGCTGACTGAACTTTACCAGCTTGTGTGTGGGTTTGACTAGATAGTTGTAAGCATGACGCCACCGTTTTGCAACATTTGAGGTGAGCTTTAGGATGGTGAGAAGTACTATGAGTTGCTTAAATATTCCCATGTGTTAAACCCAACTTCACCACAAGTCCGACTCATTATCCTGGGTTACTTTACTGTAGAATGAATCAAATAACCAATAATGTCTAACAAAATCTTCCTAAGTCAAGCTTGGATCATGTCATTTTTACATGTGGCTGTAAAAAACTAGACCAATAAAACCTCTAGAGGTTTAGTCTGCCACGTTTGCCTTTCCATTTGGTTGCACACTTAGTGACAGTGCCCTTTAGACAGATCCAAGGATGTGGGAGTCATGACTGTCATAAGTTTAAGGGTGGTACCAGATGTCCATTTCCTGCTGCCAAGTAAGTCTGTTTTCCTCCTTAGGATGTTTGTGATCAAATCCTAGCTCTACAACAGCTAATTTAAGACTTGTAGGGTGAGGATAGATAGGTGTGTGTCCCATAATTCCCCAGATGTGGGTGTTTTGGTGAAAAGGAAGAGGTGTTACGTGTTTACAAGGAATAACTGAGTCACTGTAGTATTTTAATGTTATGGTTTACGGTGCTTGTATGGTTTTGGGTGCAGAAGTGAAGATTCATTATCCATGAATAGAGGGAGAGTCTCATAAAACAGGCAGTTCCAGAATTCTGAGCTTGTCCTGTTAGATAAATAATACTTTGCCAATATTTCCTGCCATTACGTGATGAAATACTCATTCCTGGCTCCATAATAATGAATAACATTTTGCAACAAGCATTACTTTGGAATATGAACCAAGATCTAAATAGATCCTAATCCTGCAGGTCTAAACATGCACGGTGTCAAAACGCACGCGGTCTGTTATTTCAGGACATGTCCTGACTGATCTTTAATCCCTAAATCCAGTAGTAGCTGCTGGATACTGATTCATAACAGTTTATTTACAATTAATTAGTAATTGTTTCCCAATCAGCGGTAGCAAAGGTTGCTCAACATTAAAGGTACTAGACTATTAATGTGAAGGTTGCTGATTCAAGTCCCATCACTGCCATGTTTATATCACAGCAGCATGATGGCTTCTCATGCCGAGGGCTTGAAAGTCACACACATTCAACAGTGGTTTCTGGACATGCCTACATAGACTGGGATTTCTCCTGAATCTGTTTACAATATTTTGGACGGTAGATGGTGAAAGCCTTAAATTATTTGCAAATGCTCTTTCTTGCTTGTAAGGAATGAGTATTTCAGTAGATTCTCCTTTTATACCCATGATACACTCATGTAACCAATTCACCTTCTTGAACTTTTAATGCAAACACGCACCCATGAATGGGTAGCACTGTCTCATCCACAGAGCATTAGGGGTCACTGAATGGTTTAATTCATATGAGTATAATGGAAATGATTTTCAGCTTCCAGTTGAGAGTACGCCGTGTCCGTTTGTTGCTGCCTCTTTTTGCCAGATATTTTACTTTCTGGCTTTTGTTTTGAACTTTTCTGTGGTACTTTTTGTTTTACTAGACTTTACTAGATTTTTCCTTTTGCTTTTGTGTTCATTTCGTTTTTCCTCTTCTGCTACAAGCTCTCTTCTCATGGTCTTGCACGTTTGGCTGCTTCTTTGTTGGATTGCAGCATGATTCCAGTTGTCTGTGTCATCAATTTACATTTGGCAGACACTTTAATCAAAGCAACATACAGCACTGTGACAGTATGTTGTCTAAGCAATTGTGGGTCAAGGGCCTTGCTCAAGGGCCGAACCAGGCAATGGTGGGGCTTGAACCAGCAACATTTTGATTACTAGTCCAGTACCTTAACCGCTAGGCTACAACTGCCCTACTAACTGCTTCATCCAAATCAAAAGGTTTACTGAGTACTGGAGTGGGGGAATTAGGACCCATAGCAGTGCTGTTCATGGGGGTCCGTGGGCTCCTCCTGCGGTTCAGAACCTGCCTGCTGCAGAATCAACGTCCAGTCCAGATCTTCATACAAGCTCCTGGGCTGTTCACATCACTGGAAGGTGGGAGGAGGTTCTGCGTATCAGCTGCAAACTCAGCTTTATCAACCATAGCAGTTATTTTCTGCCAGTGGACTATTGGCAGTCTTACAAGCAGAACTCACATCTGTAGGCGTCAGGTCTCTGTGCTACTGCTCCCAAGTGTTTGGAACTTCAACAATCTCTTCTCAACTCTCTCTCTCTTTCTTTGCAGTTCAGCTTCAGTGTACTTACTGTTCACAATTCTTCTTCCAAGTACTTTTTTTCTTTTGCTGTTCAGTGTATTGTAAAGTGTCCTCGGGTAAGGTACAGGCGCTATATAAGTGAATACAACGTCTACTGACCTTAAAAAATATATATAGGAAAAATAACTTTCTGATGTTAGTGTAGATTTACTTTATATTTGGTTGAAAAATACAAAGAAATAAAATGGTATTTGTGGCATGTGCAGGGGTTTGGGCAACTTTTCCACTGTTACCTGTGAAACGCTTCTCATCCTGAAATTTTAAAATATTCTTGGGCCAAGATCTTCTATCAGATTTTAATGACGTTTAAATCAAAGCATCATCACATCTACTCTAAAATCAAGAAGTTCAAGGTTGATTTGGATCAGTGTCCTGTTGTGAAGCCTCATTGTAGTTTTATGTTCTTTACTGACTTTGTTCTATTTGCTTTTAAGATTGGCTGATTTTTTGTGGAATCTATTTTTCCAACTAGGAATGTTTCTAGTTTCACTGACTGCCGCACCCCAAACCATGATATACACGCGATCATGCCTAGCAGTTGGCAAAGTTCATCTTTCATTCATTTCATTAATTGCTACTCCTTATTTTTCCCCAAACATACATTTGATTGGTACCAAATATTTCTGTTTTGAACAAAACTCGTTTTCATATTGCTTATCTAAATGTATATCTAGATAATCTTCAGATGTTAACTTTCACAACAAGGTCATAGATGCTATGCAGATCATGTTAGTGCAAGCAATGTTTCACAGAAGAACAACAGAACAATGTACTTGTGCCAACTAAATCTGTCTG